>NW_007727084.1:202540-221196 GCF_000696425.1 Galeopterus variegatus | reverse complement strand
CCCCCCCCCCCCCCCCCCCCCGCAGGATCCTTTCTTCTCGTGCTCGACATCACTCTGCCTGTTGGAACACAACTTGGTTGCCCTGTGTCTTCTGAATGTTTGTTTCTTATTCAGCGACTGCCCCAGAGAAGAGAGTGTTTTACCTCTTTGGGTTGGAGGAGGGAGTCATCCTGAATGGCTCATTAAAGCCCACTGCTGCCACATTCCTGGTTGCTTAGCTCACCTCCCAAACAATGTCTGTCATTCATTCACCCAGCCATCTCACATCCTGGCCTCTGGGAGGGTCCCTGTGACACAGGAAAGACTTTATGACCAGTGATGCTAGGCCCTCTCCCTCCCCCAACACACAGTGACAAAGCAGAAATAGCTCTTGGGGCCCCCTGAAGTTTGCCTTACCCAGTTCACCATGGGCCTCAGCACTCTGAGTGATGACAGTGGATACTCAAAAGAACAAACAAGCTCATCTTTTTCCTTCTTTTACCCCTCCTTCTTCCCCCACTCACACCCTGTGCTATTTTAACAACCAGAAAAGACTCTTTAACAGGCTGCCAGTGTGCAGAGGCGAGTTCTAAAGGCTCTTGTGGTTTCTTCACGTGTGTTCTCAGACAGACAAATCCACATCCTTCCGTCCTCCCTAGATAGGTCAAGGGCTCAGTGCAAGCTGCCTTCACGGGATGGCCAGGGGCAGGCTGGGAGCAGCAGGGCCACCCTTGATGCTGCTTTGCCTGCCTCATGCACCTGGCCACCCTTTAAGAAGCAGACTAGATTTTGGGGTACATTCTGCCTGCCTTGCTTTCTGAGCTCACTTCCAGCTCGGGCAGTGAGGTATGGCTGCTGGGGCCTTCCTGCCTCGGTTCTGCTGGCTCTACCTCGCCGGACCAGTACCTCGCATTCCACTCAGACGTTGTGGAATAAGTGCCCGCCAGTGTTTGTGTTTATTAGCTGTGTGATCTTGAGCAATTCGCTTAATCTCTCCCTGTCTTAGTTTCCTCACCTGTCAAATGAAGATGATAATATCGCATACGATCATGGGGTTGGAGGTTTTAGAGTTACTAATGCATAAATAGTAAGAACTAGCAATTATCAGTTATTGCATAATTACCTTTAGTGTGGCCCCCCCCCCCAATGTAAATTACCTGTCAGTTTTGTTTCCTCCCATTTCCAGGACATAATAGGGCCTCCAAATCAGTGTTTGTCAGGCAGGTGAAGGCATCGAGTGCCTCTTAGGTGAGGTGCTGGGGACATGGCCACTGCCACATTCTAGCTGATCAGAGTTGGTGCTGCCCCTGGTAAATGACCTGTGACAATGAAGCCCAGGAGAGCTCCTCGCGTTTTCTTTTCTCTCCTTCCACAGAAGGCCAGTAGCTCTGGTTTCTCCCAGGTAAAATTGAGACCCGGGGTTTGCATTTCTCATGACAGTCGGCATCGCCAACATGGCTCCTCTGCCTTCCTCCTTCTGCCAGGAGGAAGAAGTTTCTCTCAGAGGCTCTTTGCCCTACTTTTTCCTGGTCATCTCACACTGACCCTTGGCTCCTTTGGCTCTTCCCCTGTGCAGCAGCAGCAGCCAGCATGATCTTTTGAAGGCCCTGTGAGGCCAGCCCCTCCCCCCCTTCCCTCCCTCCCTCTTTTCTCCGACCATCAGGTTCTGTCCCTCCTGATGGGGCTTTTGTACATACTCTTCCTGTTATCTGGGAAGTCTCCCTTATATTTGTCTTATTAATTCCTTTTCATTCAGATAGTTTGGAAATGACCCTCTGTGGTGAACTCTGCTGTGTCTGCTCCTGCCCATCGATCAGGCACTCTCCCCACCATGGGACAGAGACAAATACAGCTTAATACCTAGGTATGTGGCTGATGTGGGCAAGTCACTTCACCAGTCAGGCCCTCAGTTTCCTCATCTGTAAGATGGGGACAATAATGGCACCTACCTCACAAGACAGTTGTGAGGATGAGAGAAATCAATACATGACAAAGTGCCTAGAACAGTGCCTGGCACCCAGTTGGCCCTCTGGAAGTATCTGCTAGGTTGTTAATATTAGCACTTTTCCTAAGGGTTTTACTTCAGTAGTTCAGTGATTGCTTGGTTGGTGTGATTTTCTCCCTCATCAGACAGGGAGTTCCACAAGAGTACAGCACGTGTCCGCTTTTGCTCACTATTTGCTCAGCATGAAGCCTGGCCCTTTGTTGACACTCAGCAAATGCTTGTCAAGAGAATGAGTGTGTCCTAACCCCATGGTATCCTGTGGCATTGTGGAGCAGGTGGGACCTATTGGCAGCCAGGATTGGTAGCCAGCTCTCTGAGAATGTTGGATGGTGGAGGGGGCATGGTGGGCACAGGAGGCCTCCATCTATAGAAACCACCCTCACACTGTCCACCCCATACATAGTCTAAACCGAGTAGTATATAAGCTGAGAGGAAGTATATAAGCTGAGTGTTATTTTTGTAACCAAGTTGGAAAAGCTATGCATTTTTAATGTCCCATTTGAACTCTAGCCTCTACTTGCCAGTCTCGCTGCATGACAGAGTGGTTGTCCCTGGTTGACTTGCTCCCTGTGGGTGGCCTCAAGAGCTCATGTCCTGCTTGCCCAGAGTTCAGGGTGTCATGAGCCTCTGGTGTCAGTGGATACTCCTCATCTTCTAGGAGGAGAAAACAAGGCTAAGCCAGGCATAGAGTGAGGGCAGGATGCCCGTCAGGGGGATTCTCTGAACCTGTGTCAGGTTCAGGTTCAGGGGGGAGTTCTTCCTCCTCACCATTGAGGCCAAGGTGTTCTCCTTGAGCGCCCACTCTGGTTCTGCCTACTTCCAGTCAGGAAGACAGAGGCCATACAGCGTATTAGTTCCCATTTACTTAAAAATAGACCTTTCTTTGACATATGTATAACACTGAGTACTTAATCTGTGCTGGGCACAGTGCTACGTGATTTACTTGCATTATTTTGTTTAATCCTCATCTTAAGAGAAGAGATTATGGTCCCCATTCATCAACAAGGAAGCCAAGGCTCATTGTTTGCCTGAGGTTATAGCAGTGGGAGAGGCAAGATTTGAATCCAGGTCTGTATAACTCCCAAGCCAGAGCTCTTGTTTACTACCCAGAGCAGATGGGATGTGTGTATGGAGTGCAGGTAGTACAGCAACCCCAGTGAGGACAGATGGCCTGAACCTGACGAGGCGAGGTTTGTTTAGAGCCTCCACAGGTTGGAGTAGGGACATCTGCAGATAGTTGCTTACGATACCATTTCCCCCCCAAACCAAACCACAGGGGTGGGCTGAGGGAGGGCCTTTGCAGAGGAGAGATGGGATCTCACCTTTCCCGGGGATTGGGGTGGGGGGGGGAAGTAGCCAGTCAGTGTGTGTGTGTTTCATTTGGCACTTACTTTATGCCAGGTACTGTGTCAGATGCTTTAAATGCATTTTTTCCCCACTTCAATCCTTAGAGCAATTGCAGGTGGTAGATTCTGAAAAGTCCATCTTACAGGGAAGGAAACAGGCTTAAGTAGGTAAAGTTGCTTGGTTGGAAACACAGAACAAGTAAGCTGGGGAGCTGGCATTCAAACCCAGGTTTGCCCCTTCAGAGCATGCAGAAGTAGCCCATGCATTCTGAGGCGGTTAGTCGTGCCAATCAGACATGTGCCCGGCCCTTTGTGGAGACAGGTACCTACATCTGGGCCCCAGCAGGACTCACACTCAGGGAACTGCCTTTTTGCATATTCAGGCTGTGGGACATGACTTGGCCACTTTGCTGCCCAACAGCGTCTTTCAAGCACATGTGAGAGCAGAGGCCTGGTGTCCCCAGCCACATCCTGCCCAGCCCAGTCTGCTGCTGCCCTCTGCTCTACAGGGCTGCTGAGTCTGTACCTGCTCGCTGCCTACAGTAGAGACCAGCCATGTTTTGGGCATTGCACATGCATGTGAGATGTACCTCCAACCACCATGAAGCTCGCACATTGTAGGAGAGGGAACTCATGTGTACATAGCATCCAATAAGACAAAAAATGACTGGAAATTGCAGCCAGAGAAATGCCAGGAACTGAGTGTGGTGGCAAGGGAAGGCAGGGAGCAGAGCCCTGTGGAAGGATGGGCAGGATTTCTGAAACCAGGGCTGGGAAGGAGGAGACCCTAGGGGTTGCAGAGCTCTCCGGAGAGCTGCCATTCATTGAACACTGCCATGCGCTCTGCGGGCATTGTTGCCTTGAGTCCTCACACTGACCACTACCCAAGTGGTATCTTCATCACTGCATAACAGAAGAGGAAACGAGCATTAGGGAGGTTGGGTAACTTGTCCACAGGAGTGGTGTAACCAGCGTTGTGACCCTGGTTTGTCTGGATTCATATTTGTATAGGAGAAGTGTGGGAGATGCAGTCGGTAAGGTGACTTCTTGTGTTCCTTAATGAGAGCCTACTTTGTGGTCCCTCCACTCAAGGATCTCACAGCGGTGGGGGAGGCAGAAGATGAAACAGAAGTATCAGAGACTAGAGAGAATGATGCTGTGATGGAGTCTGCACAGAGGAAGGCCATCCAAGTCAGAACTGGGCAGGGGAAGCCAGGGGTGTGGGCCTCCTGGGAGCTGCCCTTTCGACCTGAGGGCTGGGTGGGTGCTGGCTACTGGCAAGGCAGAAGTGGGCCAAGGTATCCTTAGCTGGGAGAATAGTATTAGGTCACCAGGGGAGGTCTCTGTCTCCCCGCAGAGGAACTCTCCTTGTTGGTGAGAGGTGGGGTGGGGTGGTCTGCCACCTACAGTGGCCTCCGTTCCTGTTTGGAAGGAAGCCTTGTGCCAGGTCCACACTGTGGTGCAACATATTAATTAGGCAGCTTCTTTGTCTAGTGGGAGGCTGTGTTAAGTCTTTCTCTGAATGAGCAGGACTGATGACAGTTGTCAAAACACATGGTGCTGGGCTAGAAACTCTGTGGAAACCCCTTGTGCCCCACATGGCCTCTGCCTGAACCAACAGTCTGGAATGTGCTGTTGGGCATCCCTGGTGGCCTGCCCACTTCTACACTGGCCCCTGCAAATTGAGGGGCCAGGTCAGGGTGTGGGATTCAGGGGCTCCTATGAAAAACAGTGGCTTGGGGTTTTCTCAGACTCTGTTGCAGGATCTTGAGGGGGCTGAGGCGTCTGGGCATGTTGGTGTTAACTGATCTGAGACAGTTCTATGGCACTGATGCATGATGACATGCTCCAGCTAGCAGGGGCTGGTTGGCCAGTCACCACCAGGAGGCTGCGTGCCCTGCAGTTGGGTGTTCTGCCATCACTATTGGTGTGTTCTGGTTCAGGACTTAGGCTTCTTGTTTAAGGCCCTTCCTACCAGAAACTGCCCTTTCACCATCCAGCTGATCCTCAGAAACTTCCTCATACCTGGCTGCCTAACCCTGGTGGGGGTACCTGCCTCCCACTTGCCATCCTTCTCCCTTCAAGATGCATTGGGTCTTAAGATTTGGAAGGATGGGGCATGGAATGTTCTTCAGGGCAGAGATAGGCCAGAGTGTCCAGCCTTCAAGAAACCAGACTATGTGGGGGTGTGCACAGGACTCAGAGTGCCTGTGTTCCTGGCCTTTCAGGGGAGGGCTTGCTGTTTGGCCACCCAAAGCTCCAAGACAGACTTAAGGAAACTTTGAATTTATAGGAGGCTTTTCTTTTCCAGCAACGATCTGTCCCTGGTCACATCTCTGCCAGTGATGGGAAAGTGGCAGCCCAAGCTCATACCTGAGAGGAGGGGCAGTGGGTAAAGGAAGCCAGTGCCTGGCCAGGACCTGTGATCTCCCAGGTGGATGCAGGGCTGACCTTCACCAAGACGACATAAGCTCCATGCAGGAGGGACTCTACCTGTCATTTGGACACCCCAGGGCCTGGTGCTGAGTCAGTTTGCGTGACTAAGTGAGCTTCAACCAGCTGTGGCGCCCTGGTCTGATGCATGTACTGGGCTCCCTCAGGGAAGCTTGGTGTTGTGGAAAGAGCACTTGCCAGCAAGGTTGACAGACTTGGGTTCAAATCTGAGCTTTGCCATTTACTAACTGGGTGATCGTGTGGTGGGTTTGTTAACCACCCTGAGCCTCAGTTTCCTCATATCTGCCTGTCTGGGTCACAGTGATCAGCAACAGTGTATGCAAAGGGTGGGGTCAGGGCTGTGGCCCAGCACTGTGGTAGAGAGGCCCGACAGCTGAGCTGGTTCTCCATGGCACTCTTTGTTTTGCTTCTCCAGACCTTCACAGCTTGGTGCAACTCCCACCTGCGGAAGGCGGGCACACAGATCGAGAACATCGACGAAGACTTCCGAGATGGACTCAAGCTCATGCTCCTCCTGGAGGTCATTTCAGGTGAGGCTCTCACTGATGCAGCCCACACCTGGAATAGGTGTCCTGCCACAGCAGGTTCCCAGAGACACTGCTCACCCAGCTAGGTAGGAGAATGCAACCCTTAACAGCTGCAGTAGAATGTGTTGGGGCAGGGGCTTGGTGGGCCGGCTGGGGGCCTAGTTTTGGAGAGCAAAGAAAACTAAAGCTTCTGTCTCTGTCTCTCTCTCCCCCCTGCTCTTTTTTCTCTGTGCACATCTCTCAGGGGAGCGGCTACCTAAGCCAGAGCGGGGGAAGATGAGAGTGCACAAAATCAACAACGTGAATAAAGCACTGGACTTTATTGCCAGCAAAGGAGTCAAGCTGGTCTCCATCGGAGCGGAAGGTAAACTTGAGATGAGCCAGCCAGTTTCTGACATGCAGGCTCTGAGGCACAACATCTGTGGTCTGAACAGAAGTTGTTTTGCTGGTGGCGGAGCACTTGGGGTGCTGAAGTCCTCAACAGGGACCACTATGACTGCCTTTGCTATGACACCAGGCCCACAAGTTCCCCTCCACCCCGCAGAAAGGCCCACGTGGGTGCAATCCAAATCTGCGCAGTACAGTGCACCCAATCACAGGGGCAGGCTGCCTCGGACCTTGGTCGCCCTCACTTGTCCTTGTGCTGGTCCCAACAGACAGTGATAGAAAGCGACAGACACATGACACGGTCTTTTTCTGTGCCAGGAATCCCTTTGCCATTATGCCTGCCTAGTATCTGTGGGCAGGAGGGAATGTAGAGGAGAGAAGGGGCCAGAGGCCCCAAGTCAGGACATTAGGGTAGGGAGTGCAAGTCCAAAGGTCAATGCCCAGACTCTGCTCTGGGTGTACAGGCTGGGAGAGTTTGGCCTCAGAACACCGTGGGATTCTTCTATGCCCCGTGTGGATCCCCAGGCCCACTATCCAGCACCCCTAGGCCCTCCCAGTAGAGCAGCAGGCTCTTACTAGGGTCTCTGGGGTTGAGCTTACAGGCACTTTTGGAGACAAGGCAAGGCCTGAGAGGCCCAGAAGCTCCCCAGCAGCCCAGACTCACAGTTCTGCTCATCAGTCAGAACAGGGTTTCTATGCCCTGACATCTGTGTTGTCCCAGCTTTTAGAAAAACAAAAAAAAACCTAATTGCTGTTAATGACAGGGCTCTGAGTTTGGCCAAGACTCCACGCCAGAATGTGTGTACTGAGTTCCAAGTCTCTGCCCCAGCCTGGGACCTCTCCGAGCAGGGGTGCCAAGCCTTGCATGCCACGGTCAAGGTGGTTGGTGTTTGTTTAGAAAACTCAAAACCTAAAAATTCAATCAGGCCCTGAGATTTTCTGTCCCTGCATGGATCTTTCTTCCGGGCTCTGCTCCAGCCTTCTGTCTCTCACAGCTGCATTTATTTTGCTCAAATGCTAGTCTATAAATACAGAAGGGGTTAAAGGAGAGACCCGTGGCAGTCATCAGTTTTTATCTGGAGAAAAACTTGGTCTAAAAATGTTCCTTGTTCATGCCCAAATTGGTTCACTCCCAGTCTCTATGACCACTGGGCCTTGGGACAAAGCTGGAGGGCAGCGTAATGGAGACATTCTTCAAGCTTCAGAACACCTGAGAACCCTAGCCTCCACCCATCTCTCTGTCCCTTCACATGATCTAAAAGTCGCAGGAGCATGACTTTCTCCCAGTCTCTATGACCACTGGGCCTTGGGACAAAGCTGGAGGGCAGCGTAATGGAGACATCCTTCAAGCTTCAGAACACCTAAGAACCCTAGCCTCCACCCATCTCTCTGTCCCTTCACATGATCTAAAAGTCGCAGGAGCATGACTTTGTTGTGGACAAGAGTTGGAGGCACAGCTGCAGGTCAGAGAAGCAGCTGGTGGATGTCATGAGAGAAACTGCCTTCCTCTCCTCACGGAAACTTGCTAAGCCCTCTGTGACCAGCTTACACTTGTAACTGGCTGGATATGGGAGCTGTGGCCTCTCCTCCAGATTGTGCCCATCCCCTGGCTCTGTAGGGCTGGCCCTCAGGATGTATGCAGCATAGATTTCCTGAGGGAAGAGCCACCTTCGCCCCATTCTGGGAAGGGGCAGGTGGCTTTGCTCACTTTCTGGGTCTGAGGTGCTGAACCCTGGGACAGGATCAGGACAGACACTGGATCCCTCCAGCAGACTGAGTGTATTTCCTCATCCTGAAACCTGAAAGCTGCCATCAGCCATAGGCCCATGGCACTGCTGTGGGAGTCTCTCCACTGTGGCTAATAGAGCCCTGCCTTCCTCTGGGTGTGTCCCTGGGGAAGGTGGGCCCCATCCTATGGATGGCCACTCTACCTCCTTCCAAACCAAGCCTACCCTAGAATTTTCCGTTCCCAAGGGCCAGTGAGCAGGATCTCCCAAGGTGTCTCTCATGGCCTTCTGGAACTCGCCCCTTTGCCTGGCCCCACCCCCTGTGTGGCTGCAGCAGTGGAGTCCCCCATTCCCCCCCCAATCTGGCTGTTCTCCCACTTCGGAGCCATTTTGCTGTGCCCTCTGCACCTGGTGTATTGAGACATGGGCTGTAGAAGGCATTTAGAGGACTGCCCAAGGCACCCTTGGCTGATGGGCTCCAGGATAAGGTGCTGACTGCCCTCACCTAGCAGCAGACATAGGGCTGCCCTGGGTGTTGCCGAAAGGGTTTTTCTCTCAGTTGCTGAAGCTGAAGGATGTGTGGTCCAAGCCCTTGTTTCTCACTCCCAGAAGGTTGAGAGAATGATTGTTTTAGGTTAGGAAGAAAGCATGCAGCCTGTCAGCCTGGCCTTGTGTCCTTCCCTGCTCCCCTCCCTGCAGCAGCAGCAGGTGAGCTTAGTTTAGAGGGAGGTAGTCCCCAAAGGATGGGGCCACCTTCCCTAGGGACATATCCAGAGGAAGGCAGGGCTCTGTTAGCCACAGTGGAGAAACTCTTCCAGCAGAGCCATAAGCCTGTGGCTGATGGCAGCTTTCAGCTTTCAGGATAAGGAAATATGCTATCTGCTGGAGGATCCAGTGTCTGCCCTGATCCTGTCCCAGGGTTCACCTCAAACCCAGTAGCTTATGCCTCTCCAGGGCCTGTTCCAGGTACTGGTGGTTCAGTGGTGAACAGAACAGCCATGCCCTTGTGAGACAAACAGCAGGCAGGCAAGTAGACCAACAGATCCATGTCCACAAATGGTGTTCGGTGTGTGAGGGCCAGAGCAGGGAGACAGGGAGACGACCTGGGGGTAAGGGGGCTCCTTTAGACGGGTAGTGAGGGAAGCTATTTGAGAGATGACAATCAAAAAGGGGCTGGCAGGATGAGAAGGACCAGATATTCGAGGGAAGGGATGGGGGGCACACATTGTAGGTGGACAGAAGGCTGAGGGCCTTGAAGCAAGAAAGAGCCTGGTTTGCTGAAAGGACGCAGCTAGAAAATACTGGGGAGAGAGTGGGGCCAAGGAACATGGGTTTCATCTTGCATGTAGTGGAGCTTTACTTGGGAATGACATGCTTCCGACATGCCTTTTGAAAACGACCACCCTAGCTGCTGTGTAGAGAGCAATTGGAGGGGAAAATAGGAAGCAGCCACATTGAGCTCTGGGGAGACAACAATGGCTTGGACAAAGGTGGTGGCAGTGGGGTTGGAAGGAAGTGGACAGATTCTCAATGAACAGTAGAGCAATGCACATTCACTGTCTATGAGCATAGAGACCAAAAAGAGCATCTTTATCCTGAGGGTGGGGCTGGGAGTGCTCATCTCCTAGTCTGGGTCACGTGTGCATAAAGACATGATTATGCTCAGAGTGGTGAGTGCTATGATGGATGTGTGAACAAAGGGCCAGATGCCTGGAAAGATCTCATAAAGGAGCAGTCTTTTGAGCTGGGTCAAGGGAATGAGCTGGCCAGCTGGGCAGAGGCCTTCACGGCTTCTGCATTACAGGAAACATTACAGAAGCCTGCAGGTACTCAGTAGCAGACTTGTGGAGTGGTGCTTCCCAGAATGTTCAAGTACACATTCCCCCAGTGGGAGGAGATGGGTAGGCCTAGGTGGTCCACTCAGACAACTGATCAGTCAGTGGGAGCTGCTCTCTAGGTGGGGACAGAAGGCTGCCTTCAGGGCCCCCTGAGGGGTCTCCCTCTGGTTTTCACAACTGTTTTACCCTCTGCTCCTCTTCCCTGTGTGCAGAGATTGTGGACGGCAATGCAAAGATGACCCTGGGAATGATCTGGACCATCATCCTCAGGTTCGCTATCCAGGACATCTCTGTGGAAGGTAAGAGACAAGCAGAGGACACCTTTTCTCCCCACCCTGACCCCGCCTGAGTTGGGGAGGGCTAGATTAGGATTCCTGAAGTGTGCTCTTTGTGCTTCATGTCTCTTCCCTGCTTCCTTGGGGTAACTCATAGGGACTGGCCTTTCGCAGGAGTGGTTATGGGGTTACAGGTGAAAGGAGGTCCCCTCCCAGCCGTCCACACCTCTCGCATGGACTTTCTCACCCCACGGCCGTGGTATCCACCTAGAGCACTTTTGCTCTCACAGCCCCCATCTCACGGACCCTCACACAATGTCTGTGAAGCACGCGAGGATGACTGGCCCCATTTCACAGTTCCGGAACCTGAGTCTCAGAGCTAACTAGTTATAGAGTTTGGCCTGGGCCCGGTTCTCTTTCTGCTTGACATCCCAATCCTTGGACCTTTACCTCTGTGGACCTGGTTGTCAGCTCAAGCCATCCAGGAATGGACTTCTTGGCTTCCCACCAAGTACCTGTGTGTACCACAGGATGAGAAAAGCCACCCGGGTCAGCATGTGGAGGGGGCTCCCATGCACCAGGTTGCATTGGTAACCAGGACTGACGTGTTCCCTGCCCTTATAGCAGAGAGGACAGCTGAGCTGTCCACGGGGAACAGAAGCAGAAGCCCTTTCATGGCTTATTTTTTAACCTTTTCCAGAAGAGGCCGAGGCCGGTGTCAAGGGCTTCTCTGACAATGTGTTCTGGCAATTAAAGGCACAGGCTTTGTGGTCAGGCACACGGCATAGGTTCAGGTCCTGGGACAGCCCTGGGCAAGTGACCTGTCAGGACTGTGAGGATGAAACTGGGCTGTGTGTATTGGCAGAGGCTGGTCCATATCCGGAGTGGGAGTAGCTCTCACTACTGTTGTCACTGCTGCTCTCGTTATGTCTGATGTTCTCTCCCTTGGGTTTTGTTTGACCCTCATGCCTGAGGCTGAAAGTACCATCCGATTTGGGCTGAATTCTGAGGGTTTATTTTTGAGCCAGTGCTCACTGTACTTGTGTTTTGCAGAGACCTCTGCCAAGGAAGGGCTCCTTCTCTGGTGCCAGAGAAAGACTGCCCCATATAAGAATGTCAATGTGCAGAACTTCCACATCAGGTAAGTCCCCGGCCAGAGCACCCTTGGCCCATCTTGTCCTATCACTTTGTCACAGGACCCGAGGTGCTGTCCTCCCTCCTGCCCTCATTACCTGTGTTTTTGTCATGGTCTGTGAGATGCCAGCCCTCAGTGAGTCCCTCTCCCTGGTCCTCTCTCAGGAGGATGGGGAGGAGGCAGCTGCCCAGCCGTCCTGGGCTGAAGGCAGTAAGGCCCAGCACTCTGCAGGCCTTATAGAATCTTCTTCCTCCCCAAGCAGGGTGGCTCTCAGAAGCAACAACAACAAAGCTCTTCCTTCATTTTGACCTTTCAAGAGAGATCAGCTGTTAGAGTTCCTAGTGAATTTAGTACTGGGGAAAATGTGTCCTGTGGCTACTAAGATGAACAAGACTCAACCCTGCCGTGAATCTCCTTTCCTTCAGGGTGAGAGAGGGAGATGAGATGTGTCCACTGTCGCCCTAAGTGAGTCAAACATAGTCCCTGCACAAGAAATCCAGAGTGCAGCAGGAGGTGTGGTTGCCTGATGGTTAGGAGCACAGGCTCTGGGGGTGGCCCTGAGGCCAGTTCCATCTTGGTCCTGTGACTTCATCTCTCTGAGCCTCTAGGGCAGGGCCCATGGAGGCCCCTCTGTGTCCTCGGGCTCTTCAGTGCCCCACGCTGGTCGTTGAGGGCCGTTCCCATCATGCTGTGCCCTTGGCAACACGTGGTCCCTCCCTTGACCACTGTTCTCTGTGGCTTTTTTCCATCTCCTGCCACCATCTGGCTGATCCTCTCCATACTCCTCATTCATTTATTTATTTAAAGAATCAGTAAATACTTGTGAAGTGCCCGTTTCGTGCCACAAGTGGGGCAACAGCAGCACAAAACACAGTCCCTGCCCTTGGGAAGTTTACACTGCAGCAGGGGTGACCAGCAGTTAACAAAGGTGCAACAACATAATTTCAGATAGAAGTGCATATGACCAATCTAGCTTGTGACCTTGTGGAGGATCATTTTCCTCCAGAGACCCTCTTGCTAAGCCCTATCCTGGCATTTAGCCGACCAGTGGACTGGCCCTCCCTTGGGTCAGGTCAGCCAAAGTGTGGAGGTAATGCAGCGCAGGCACCACCCCTGCGGTGTGCCTGTCCATTTCAGTGGGGCCTTGTGTGTCTGGTCCTTGGCAGGTCAGGCTGCCCCAGTAGCCAGCAGTTATAATATATTTGTCATATGTCAGGCACTAGTCTAAAGCATTTACTCATTTAATTCTCACAAGAACCCTATGAGGTAGGTACTGTTGTTATCCCCATTTTATAGGCATTGAAATTGAGGTAACATTATGTGGCTTCACTGTCCAAGGCCACACTCTCAGTAAGTGGAAGAGCGAGAATTTGACCCCAGACTATCTGGCTCCAGAGGTCATGTGCATAGCCATTGTGCCATCCATCTCCCTGCAGTACCTGGCATATGCTATACTTCCAATAAACGGGAATTAATTATTGCTATGGGTGCCCAGGGCCATTTGGTACTCCCATGACAGTGCAAGTGCCCTCTTTGTAACCTTTGGCTTTCCATTCCTAGCTGGAAGGACGGTCTTGCCTTCAATGCCCTGATCCACCGGCACAGACCAGAGCTGATTGAGTATGACAAGCTGAGAAAGGTATGCGTCTTGAGCTCCCCTTGATGGCCCACGGACACCCTGAGTCTGATGCCCCTAACTCTGGATCACCATCCATCACTGGCCTTCAAAGCTGGATTCTGTGCTCTGATGGCAGGCCGGGAGATCCTCATCAGCTTCTCCTAGACCCCTCACTCAGGCTGACTCACCTCCCTTACTCCCCTTGGGGATTATCCCATCTCCCTCCATGGGCATTGCAATCAACCTAGGGTTACTTTAAGGCCTGGCCAGTCATGCCTTCTAATTCCCTTTTCTTAACCTGGATTCTGGAAGCATTCTTCCTCTCTGCCCAAGAGGGAGGAGGGAAAGGAATTCAAACTATCACCACTGGCCAGCATTTCCTTTGCAGGGTCCCATTCTAATCTGCCTGTACAAACTATCAGATCCAGTCCCTGCCCTCCAGCCTAAGGGGGAAAGCAGGACAACTGGGTGCAAAGCAAACTGGCCACACAAGGCCATGCACATGCGCTCAGGCCCCAAATGAGGGTGGCAGGGCATAGGGTCAGACAAATGTGTGGAGGAAGGTGGTGCACCTGAGCTGGCCTGATGGGGAAGGGCCCCTGGAGGAGGAGGCAGCTTAGAGCTTGGGGAGGGCATTCTACTGGGGGGGGGGGGGGGGAAACCCGGGCCCAACCCAAGGGGGCCCCTTTAAGGGGGGGGGGGGGGGGTGTGGGTGTGGGGGGGGGGTTTTTGGGGGGGGGGGGGGGCGTACACCTGCGCCTAGCCCATGTAGGCCACTGTAAGGGAGGCGGCGGAGGTTTAGGGTGCAGTGGGCCTCATCCTGTAAGCAGTGTGGAGCTCATGAGGGATCTGGGGCGGGGGCAGCATGAAGGGATACTCTGGGGAGGTTGGAGCATGGAAGCTCCTGGTTTGCTCCTTTACTCCACCCTCAGAGCTCTCTCAAATCCTGTGGACCACACCTTCCTGTTTTCAGGACAGGGGCTTAATCTGAGGCCTGTGGATGGCTGGAAATTATATGAAAAGAGTGCAGCTGCATTTTTCTGGAGAAAAGGCCCATAGTTTGCCTTCAGAGATTTAAAAGGCACTCCTTTGGTGGGAATTGAATTTATCCAGGGTGTGCCCTCCTCCCTGCACAGCACAAGTAGCTGAGAACTCCCTAAAGAAACCTTTCCAGCCCTCCTCCCAGACCAGCCCTTATTCCCTTCTGCTCTTGCATCCTGCACCTGACGGAGTTCTCCCCACTTCTCCCACCTGCCTCCCTGCAGGACGACCCAGTCACCAACCTGAACAATGCCTTCGAAGTAGCTGAGAAATACCTTGACATCCCCAAGATGCTGGACGCAGAGGGTAAGTAAATCCCTTTTGTTCAGTCAACACCGTGTTTCTTGGGGGCTTCATCTGTCCAGGACTGGTTTTGGCCAAGGGCCTGAGGGTCACCTTGGGGAGCTGACAGAGCCAGTGGGAAGGGCTAAGTGAATCTTGGTGAACCGGGGACAGTCTTGTCACCCTGGGAGCCAGAACTAGACAGCCTGAGCCGGCCAGCCAGACATATCCAAGAATGGAGAAAGTGAGGAAGAAAGAGCTTGAAGGATTGGCCAGGGCCCAGGGAGGGACCAGGTGGCTGAGGAGGGCTGGCTCCAGGCTTCTTGCGAGCAACCCTGGCCTCTCCCCTCCCTGCCTGCAGCAGGCACAGAGTCTGGAGCCTGCCAGAATGGAGTATTTGTTTTTTCCTTTTCCAGTTTTGTTCCATTTCCCAGCCAGGACCCATGCCTCTGGCTTCTGGTGGCCCTTGGAGTTGACTGTCCAGCAGCCCCTTGAGGCCATTCTCAGAGAGAGGAAATGGCCTCATTTTAATCCAGTTCCCACAGCGTTGGCCTTTCCAGAGACCGTGGGGGAGGGAGGGGCTGAAGGTGTGGCCAAGCCCGCCTAAGTCACCAGATTCATTGAGTCAGCTCTGAGGGTCCTTGTAGCATGGCTGTGGCCTTGGGAGCCTATGGATCCTGGTGAGCTACACCTCCCCTCCACCCCCACTTGGGCGGTTTAACACTTGTTGTTCACTTGCAGACATTGTTAACACAGCCCGGCCCGACGAGAAGGCCATAATGACCTATGTGTCCAGCTTCTACCATGCCTTTTCAGGAGCGCAGAAGGTACCAGGCAGGGCCAGGCAGGCCCTCCTCGCCGCCACCGCCCAATGCTGCTGCAGCCTCTCGCCTCCCACACTCACCTCATTTCTCTTGCAGATGGCAGTTGCCTCTCTCCGACTGGAAGCCACTCCCCCCACTCCTTGGCAGTGCTGCCCATTCAGTATTTGCTCACAATAGCTATTGAGCAGCTAACCTGTGCCAGGCTCTGTTCCAGGCATTGAGGATACAGTAGTGACTGAGTCAGACAAGGCCCCTGCAATCAGGGAGCTTCTGTTCCAGTGTGTGAGACAGATAGAAGGACAGGATGGTGGGGTAGAAATGGCTGAGGGCAACTTCTAGCTGGGGCCATCTTTGGGGAGGGGTGACGAGAGCAATGAGCAGGGTAAACCTGGAGCAATGAGCAGGAGCTACCAGATGAAGATCTGTGGCAAAGGCATTCCAGGCCAAACGTAAAGCAAGTACCAAGGCCCTGAGGCAGGAATAAGCTCGGCTTATTCACGGAGTGACTGGAGAGAAGTGAGCAAGGGGAGGAGAGTGAGGTGAAAAGCAAGGGGACGGCCGTGCCACACAGGAGCATTGTAGTGTGGGATAAGGAGTTTGGTTTACTCTGAGGGCCACAGGAGGCCCTTAGGGGTTTTATGCAAAGGTGGTAGGTAGTCACTCATGATACTGTCCTACTTATGTCTTCAGAAAGATCAGTTAGCATATGAGCCTTCCAGCCCAAAACAAAGCTTCCTTTATAGAGCCAGTGGCTTATTTGTCAGGAACCCAGGCCTGACTAGAAAAAGAATACACCTCAATTGGACTCTGTCTCCCCTTCCTCAAAACCTCGTCAAGATGTTCCCACAGGCCTGAGCTGGGGACTGGCTTCCAGTCCAGAGCAAGCACTATTTCTCCCGCATGAGCCTTGGGCCGGCCCGGCCGCCCTGCCTGCGTCTTTCACTCTTCTCCTGCCTCTCTCTCTCTGTCTCTCTCTCTGTGCAGATATTGTGGGCACTCTGAGGCCAGATGAGAAGGCCATCATGACTTACGTGTCCTGCTTCTACCACGCTTTCTCGGGGGCTCAGAAGGTGAGCTGGGGCGGGGCACCCCTCACTGCTGTGGCTGCACATATGCCCTCACCGTCACCCTTGCATTACCACCATCCGTCAGTGATTGGAGCCCTGGCCATGCCACAAGGACTGACCCTGCTGGGCTCTGACTTAGAAGGTCCACCTGGGGCAGGTTTCCTGTGACCGTCGGGCCTCCAGTGCCTCCCTCCATTTGGCCAATGCGGACCTGTGCTGAGGTGACACAGATTGTCTCTCTCTGAATACAGTCTACCCTGTGAGATGGGTGATGGCATCTCAGACTATCAGACAAGGAAACTAAAGTCCAGCATCACAATAGGTGGCAGAGCTGGGATTTGACCCTTCAGCTATCCTGCTCCTTTTTTCCATGGTTTGCATCAAGGTCGTCTGCCTGTTGCACCCCTTCACTGGGGAGCACTGGGCTTTTCTGGCCCTCCTCTGCAGGTCCTTCCCCTCCCAAACTCCCAGGAAAGCTTTAGTGTGAGCGGGTTGACGACCTCTCTGAGGCTCCACCTGCCGACTCAGCTCTTCCGGCCCCTGTCCCTCCAGAAGCCACACAGAGCAGTCAGAAGCATTTGTTCCCAGCAGCAGCTCTTGCTGAGGCTGGCTGGCCTCACGCTACCCTGGAGGCTCCTGTCAGGAGCCCTCAGTTTCCACATGGAGGCCTGGGCACCTTGCTCCCTCCACTCACGTCTCGGGCAGCAGTGTACTTCCGATGACTTAATTTTGTGTTAGTAATTGGCAAGTGGGCAGAGAGAAGGAGGAATCACTTCTCGTTCATTGAGCACTTACTACATGCCAGGTACTCTCCAAGGACTTCACATGCACAGGCTCTAAGACATCCCCGCATGTGCCCCAGGGAGGGCTGGGAGCCCCATTTAAAAGGGAGGAATTCAAGTTGAGAGAGGCAGAGAGCTGTTCCTAAAGCGCAGGATAAGGGCTACACCTGCTGCCTTCTGTGGGCCACCTCCTTAGAGCCCCGTGTCCAGCAGGGGCATGACTCATGGGCAGTCGGTATTCAAGTTGAGAGAGGCAGAGAGCTGTTCCTAAAGCGCAGGATAAGGGCTACACCTGCTGCTTTCTGTGGGCCACCTCCTTAGAGCCCCGTGTCCAGCAGGGGCATGACTCATGGGCAGTCGGGCCTGGCCCTACTCTGTCACCTCTCAGCAGTGTGACCTTGGCTAAGTCACTTCACCTCAGTGTCCCAATTTGTGAAATAGGGATCATACTAGTACCTGTCTTAGTATTGTTCTGGGGGCGAAATGAGCTCCTGCAGGTGAAGGGCTTAGAACAGTGCCTGGCACAGTAAGTGCTCTGTAAATAGTTGGGGAGTCATAGCAGCCTGTAGGGATTGTGCCAGGAGGGGAGGGTGGTTCTTTCAAGCACCCTGGCCATATAGATGTGTTTCACAGTTGCTTGACCTCCTACCCAGCATGTGACTGGAGCTTGTGTTTGGAGTGTTCAGCAGGAAGGCCCAGGCAGGGAAGATAGAGAACCCCCAGCCCCCACCCTAGTAGGAAGGCAGGGTGGGGATGGTCAGCAGTGGAGGATTCCTCACCACCAACCCGACTTACCGCACATTTGCCTTGGACGTTCCCCATGGGCCCCGGGCCAGCCTCTCTGCTCTCCACATTGCCCTCGCTGGATTGGTTTTTCGTCTACCAGAGCTGCGCCCTGTGCTTAGAGCACTTAGGTGTGGTGCCCAAGGGGAGGCCCTGAGAGATCTGTGGGAGTGGGTACCGGCAGGAAAGCACAGGCCAAAGAATTTGCAGGGTTTTGAGGTGGCTGGACCCAGATGGCCGGCCACTCTTGCGAGAGAGCAAACAAGGGCCAGGCTGCTAGGCATCTGGCCCCTTCACGAAGGAAAGTGCTAGATTCAACCTCCTCCAGCTTCCCCTAACCTCTGTTTAGTTTACTTCTTGGGATAGCCTTATGATGCTTTTTATTATTGCTGCTGTCATTTCCCCAGACTCAATCCAATCTCTTAAAAGAACACTTTGTGGGGGCCGGCCCGGTGGCGCACTGGAGAGTGCGCAGCTTGGGAGCGCGGCGGCGCTCCTGCCGAGGGTTCGGATCCCATGTGGAGACCGGTTCCCGCTCACTGGCTGAGCGCGGTGTGGGCGCAACACTGAGGGTTGCGATCCCGTT
>NW_007727084.1:186327-200522 GCF_000696425.1 Galeopterus variegatus | reverse complement strand
CCGGGCCGGCCCTGGGGAGCCTTTTTTAAAATCCCTGTTCCCATGCCTTGTTTCCATGAAGGGACTAATTCAGTAAGATGAAGAGGGAACTGAAAACTGATAAGATGGTGGGTGAGGCTGAAGTTTGTCACGGCAGGTCCTGTGCAAGCTCTTCAGTAGCAGGATCTGCTCGATCTCCACAACAGCCCTGTGAGGAGGGAGCTCATATTACCTCTTTTCCAGATGGGTAGTCTTAGGCTCCGAGAGGGTCAGGCATGTGCCCAGTGTCACACACCCAGTGGACAGAGAGCAGGGGTTCAAACCCAGGCAGCCCCACCCCAGATCCTGAACCTGGCACCTCAGTTGGGAATGTGGGTGGTTAGTACATCTCTTCTGGATTCTCTTCTTTATTTTAAAAATTTCCACATTTAAAAAACAAAAACAGGCTGGCCAGGTAGCTCAGTTGGTTGGAACGTAGTAGTGTCAATAACACCAATGTCAAGGGTTTGGATTCCCGTACTGGCCAGCCACCGTCCCCCAGCAAGCAAAACAATTTAAGCTCCCAAAGAGCGGTAATTTGACTGCTTTTCTAGAACTAGTGGTTCCCAGACTTTCAGATTTTATGGACCAGGAAAATTTGAAAAGTATTTGACAGCCAGCTTAGGGTAGCCAACTTCTTATTTTGCCAAGTTAAAGAGACTTAAAATGAAAAAGCTACCATATGTTACCACCATCATTTGTAACCCCAAGACAAAGTAAAAATGTGTTCTTAGAACCCCAGCTGTTGCCAAGAAGGGCAGTCAGCATTATGCATCAGGATGTGTACTCATGTGGATTCCTTTGTACTTGGCTTTCTCACTTTGCCAGAGATTGGCATTTGGGAACCACTTCTCCGAGCATGTCCATGCTGGAAAATAACCAATTCTACCTCTACTAGAACTGTTTAACTTTTTCTTCTGGGATTTTTGGGTTTTTTTTTTTTTTTTTTTTTTTTTTTGGGGGCTGGCCAGTAAGGGGATCCAAACCTTTGACCTTGGTGTTATCAGCACCACCCTCTAGTAGAACTGTTTTAGAATGTCCAGTTTGTTTTGCCTGTTTGTACCCTTCCTCACTCCATCAAAGATCTAAGTAGCTCACAAAAATACATTACTTTTTTTCAATTTTATATTCTAATTTTTTATATCCCAGGCCCTGTGCATACACTGGCCACCACAGAGCAAGCCAGCCTTGCTTGCCAGCCCCTGCCCTTGAGGCACTGAACCATGAAGCAGTGAGGGTGTTGGAGACAGGTCCCATGATAGTGCATGATGTGGGGCCTTCTGAGGAGGGGCACTGGAGTTGAGGGTCCTCCACTTAGGTTTGAGGGAAAGAAAGACTAAGAATAAAGGCACAAACGAAGTAGCCAGAGAATTGCACAGTGGTTCAGAGTGGGCACACATTCCCAGAATTCCAGGCTCTGGGGTCCCAGCAGGAATCATGGAGAAGTTGGTCTGGGGAGCAGGGATAACCCCCAGGATGGAGCTCTCGAAGATCCAGATCCCATGTGCCTATAAGCTGGGGGCAGCCTGTCAGTGCTCTGAGGGCCCCTGCAGAGCCCCCATGGCTTCTGCGGACCCACAGCTCCTGGAGTGGATCCGGCGCACTATCCCCTGGCTGGAGGACCGCGTGCCCCAGAAGACCATCCAGGAGATGCAGCAGAAGCTGGAGGACTTCCGTGACTACCGGCGTGTCCACAAGCCACCCAAGGTGCAGGAGAAGTGCCAGCTGGAGATCAACTTCAACACACTGCAGACCAAGCTGCGCCTCAGCAACCGGCCCGCCTTCATGCCCTCTGAGGGCAAGATGGTCTCGGTGAGCGCTGGGCTCTGGGCCAAGGGCGGCCAGGGGGCGTGTGGGCTGCTGAATGCAAGAGCGGCTGTAGGGAGCAGAGGCAGGCTCGCTGTTTGGCTGGTTCAGTCTTTCTTAACCAGAACACACAGCCTTTGGGGTGAGGGGTACAGTTTACACTTTACCACACTCCCCACTGCTCACCCATTACTCCCATGTTTTATACACAGAGTTTTATAACCACCCCCAAACCACGGTTTGTGTGGAATTGTTTGAATTTGGACCCCCAGTCTGCCACGACTCCAGGTTCACCAAGTACTGAGGTCCTTTATCAGGGGAGGATATAATATGCCCCGGACAGTTACCTTCTGGCTTCCATAACCTCATCCATGACATACATTTATTCATTCATTCTTTCATACATTCATTCATTTAATCCAGAAGAATTGATTGCACCTGCCGTGTGCTGGGCCCCATCTAGGCACATATATGGCAAAGCAGGGGATAGATGTGACCCCAGCCCACTTCTGCTGACTTTCTATCAGCATCCCTCAGGGAGGCATCCCCCTGCTAGGTGTCCCCACTCTGCAGTGATAGCCTTGCCCTCTCTTGGCCCTACAGGACATCAACAATGGCTGGCAGCACCTGGAGCAGGCTGAGAAGGGCTATGAGGAGTGGCTGCTGAATGAGATCCGCAGGCTGGAGCGGCTCGACCACCTGGCTGAGAAGTTCCGGCAGAAAGCCTCCATCCATGAGGCCTGGACCGATGGTACGGTCCTCCCGGCTCCCTCCCTCCTTTTCTGTCTCTCAGACATCTGCACATGCACGTGCGCACACAGAGCCCCTCCCGCACCAGGTCTGTTTATCAGGCTCTCTTTCCTGCCCCTCGGGACATATAGGTCAGAAATGCTGCTTTGGGTTCATCCAGCCTCAGGCAGCGAGGAACAGTTATGGGCCAGGTCCTCCTACTGTCCAGTGTGCTCTTTCCTCAGAGATTACTTATAGGTGGGCCCCTTCCTGGGTCACAAAGTTCAGTCATCCAGGAACACAGCCAAGCCCCATCCAGTTCTTTAGGGAAGTGACCCTGTGCCTGTCCTCTCTGACATGTCTTCCCTGAGGACAGTTTCCCTCCTGATCCACGGCTGGTGTGGGAGGCATAGCTCTCTCATCCTGGCACCCTTTGTTCAGCCTGCCTTCCCTCTTCCACACCCTTTGTGACCATGGACTTCACACTGAAGAGCCTGTGCTGCTCGGTCAGTGTTCACCAGCACATTTGTTAAAGGTAGAGCCAGGGAGCCACCTCCTGGCTTTGGGGCCTGGCCTGCAGACAATACTCCAGGGCTGCCAGCCACCTACCCTGCCGGTGGGCCACCTTGGGGCTCCTTCCCACCTCCCACCCCAGCCCAGAGCCACCTTCCAAGGGGCATAGCACTCCCTGCAGATGACTTCTCCTAAAAGAGCAGTGTTGCCTCCCATTTCTCAGTAGCCCTGCAGCTGTCTGTCCCTTTGGCTCAGGGTGTAGAATTCCATCATGTCCCTGGCCCTTGGTCGGGACCTACACCAGGGTTGAGATTCCAGATCCCAGAGGCCTGAAAGCCTTCAGAAAAGTGCCAGTGCCTGGGATAGCTGGAAGAGCCATCCATTGGCTTCCCTCCCTCCTCATTCTGGCTGCCCCCTTCCACACCATCTCTTGGCCCTCCTGCCACGACTCTGACCAGCTGACTCAAGTTTCCTTGCGTCATTGCTCAGCGTAGTTTCTTGTCCTTCCCAATCCTGCAGCTCCTCATGAGAGCCTCACTGAGCCACTTTTGGGCAGACGGCCCCAACTCTGACCAGATGCTGAGACCCCTACCCAGAGGCACCCATGGGGAGCCCTCCCTGTTGCAGCCAGCATTTGAGCATGCAACTCTGCATGATCCCCAGACCTGTGCCCGCCTCGCCCTGTATCCCTGGCTGCAGCCCAGCTTCTGCCCTCCTCTCATTAGCTCAGCCCGGCTGTTCTCCAGCAGCAGCTGCCAGATCCAGAGCAGTACCCTAATCCCTTCTCTGCCAGGGGAAGAATGCGGAGGAGGAGAAAACGGAAGGTGAGGCAGGAAGAGTGAGGCTAGGGCACCTCCCTCATACCTTGTAGAAATGGTGCCTACGCAAGGAGGGGGGGTGTTGGCTGTGATGCCATCTTGCGGGAGGCTGGTGTTTAGTTCATTTGTTCATTCACTCAGCAAACATTTCTTGAGCCTCTTCCCTGTGCTTGGCCCTGGTATTATCCCAGGTAGGTGAGGTCCCTGCACAGGAGCTCTCAGGCCAGCAAATTTTTGCATTTCTCTTGTCAGTGGGCCTTTGGGCACATAAGTGGATTTTATAGCACTCCTGTCCCATGCTCAGACTGAAATGTCCCCTGCTGTCATTGTCCATGTGCTGCATCTCCATCCCTCCATGGAGGCTCTGGGTGTCGTCCCTGTGGATCTCCCTCGTGGGGGCCTGTCAGTCTGCGTTATCAGCTCTTCTGTCCCAGGCTGTGGGTGTGATGGCCCACCAGTGCTCCTTTCCTGGGAATGAACTCAGGGCTGGCCTTCACCTGACAGCATTTAGAAGTCAGCTCAGTCTTGGGCCAGGGCCAAACTGTCTCAACAGCCTCCGCACACGCCTGGCCCACCACTGCCTGGCTGGATGTCCACCTCACCTACAGGCACTTTGGCATCTATCCCTGCTCCTCACGTCAGCCCAGAGCCCCCAGGCAGACCTGCCCACACTCATTCCCAAGACCTCTGTCCTCAGAAACAAATTATGCAAAACTGGAGGACTGGCTGGCCACCTAGCCCATCTACACCCCTGGAATCCAGTTTGGCAACCTCTTCAGCCCTGGGTGCAGGTGGGCTCTGAGGGTCGGCCTGAGGCACCATCACTCTGTTCCCCACACCATCGCCATAGCCTGCAGGGGTGAGGGTCCATGGGACTTGGGTTCTCAGTGGGACTTGGGTTTCCTGGGGATAAAACCAGAAACCAGCGAGCCCCCTCGTCCCTTTTCCAGCTGCCCCTTGGACTCAATCCAAGGCAGCTGTGGCCACAGCCCACTCCTCCAGTTCCTCTTAGTGCACCCCTTGCCAGCTTCCTCACTGAGACTCTGCTGAGGCAGAGAGAGTGCTAACCTGCTATTTCTGGTTCCCACCGTGGGAGAAAGCAGTTTGGAGAAGGGAATTGCAAGCTAGCCTTTGTGGTTAAGCCTCCTGCCGCAGGCCTTGGGCGGTAGGGCAAATGGAGTCAGAGCCTCGCAGGCTGCCCACCTTTTGTGCGCCAGTTCTAGGACCGATCCTAGGGGGTGGCTGTAGTTGCTGGACACATGAGACTGGGAGTGACTGAGATGAGGATAGTACTGGCTCTGTGCTCACCATCCTCAAATGTCAAGTCACCGAAACTTGAGAACAGCGCCCAGAAACCTAGGTGCTAGTGTTGGCCCCACTTCACAGATAAAGGAACAGGCCCAGAGAGCTCCTAGTCCATTTGCCGAGCAGGCAGCTGCCTGTCAGATGCTCTGGGACAGAGCTGAGGGGGTCTCTGAGCTGCCACTGCAAAGGAAGCCCGAGGTAGCTTACCTGAAGCAGGCCCCTTTAGGAGCTGGTGGTCCTAGCCACCTTCCCAGGCTGGCATTTTCCCCTTAGTTCTCTGCAATACCTTAGCTTGCTTGCAGGACTTACTTTAATTTTTGTTCTGGGGTATATAATTAGCAGGCTCCAGGACTAATAACAGTCTTCCTCCCTTCCTTCAAAGGGCCTGGTGATGAGCCTTGCCCCAGTGCACACAGGAAGCCTTAGAACAGTATGGGGCATGTAGATGTGGGACAGAGCCACTACCCAGGGAAACCTAGCTCCAAAGAGCCAGGTGCAGGTACAGAGGTCAACTCCTGGAAGAACCTTTACTCCAGCACATCCCCTTCTTTGACCCTACTGGGGCATGAGCTGCAGCCCCACATGCTTCTCCAGCTCACAACCCTCCAAAAGTGGGTATCTAACTTTCTGGCTGTGGTACCACAGTTTGATTCCTGTCATCTGCTACCAATAAATGGCACTAAGTTTAGAACACATGGGTTGAGTTGAGATATCTGTCTGAGGCCCACCAACCCCAAAGTATCTTCCAGGTTTGTTTAGGACATAGTTGGGCTTGGAGATCCCTGGAGGACAAGAAGGAAGGTTCTGGAAGTTTCTAGCTTTCATGTCATCATCCTCAGCAAGGAAGGATTTGGAGTTCCCATCTCCCTGCTTCCCTGCCTCTGCTTGGACAGCCCCTCTCGACTCCAGCCCCATAGCCTCCGTGCTGTTGTCTAAGTGCTTCTCTGCCCGCACCCCAGGGAAGGAAGCCATGCTGAAGCACCGCGACTATGAGACGGCCACCTTGTCTGACATCAAAGCCCTCATCCGCAAGCACGAAGCCTTCGAGAGTGACCTGGCTGCACACCAAGACCGTGTGGAGCAGATTGCGGCTATTGCCCAGGAGCTCAAGTACGTGTGGGCTCATGGCGTCCTGTCACCTGCTCCCCTCCAACAGCCTTCCCAGAGCCATGGTAGCAGTATCCCAAAGCCCAGCCTGCCTCAAGGCCTGGAGTGGGGTCCCCCAGCCCTCCACCTTCACCTCCTTTCAGATACCAGGGAAGGGCCTTACAAGATAATGCCTTTTGCCCTTCCTGTCTCAACCCTGGATGAGAAACATAAGGGATCTAGATTCTCTAACAGAGGGGAGGTCTCTGGCCCCTTATCCTGATTCCTCAGGATTTAGGGGTCCCTGGGCTCCACCTCCCCTGTCTGCCACACCAAGTAGGGCCCCTGGCCCCTGATGGGCTGTGCCACCCAGCTTCTCCTGCTCCTAGCCACTCCCCGCTGAGGGAGCCAGGCTACACAGTGAGCCCATTGTTCTGCCTGGCCCCTTCCCTCTCTCCTGCTCAGAATACATTTATTGTAAGAGCGTCCAGGCAGCCGAGTTCTTTCCCTCCCTACCCCACCCTAGTCAGATAAACTTGTGTACACAATTAGTACACTGAGCCTCTGGAGCCAGAGAATGGGGGCCTTATACCACCAGCTCAGGGCCAGCAGCAGGGAGGGCCCAGGGAGTGGGAGGCCCAGGCCATTACTTCATGGAAAATCTGCAGGCCCTGGAGAGGTGGCAGGGCTCCCAAAATAGCTGTCTGCTCAAAAATAGGATCCTTGGCTGGAACTGCCCTTTCCATAGACCTCCCCACAGCCACAGTCATCCCCAAATTTCTACTTGCTCCTCCAAGACTGGGGCCCAGCTATGATGCCCAGTGGAGCCCCATACTAGGCAGGGCTGATTTCATCCCTGGCTCCCTCCTTTCCATTGCTCAAGTGCTTCGGGGGTTCCCCACTTGCTCACCCAGAGGCAGAAGTACTGGGGGGCCCACACAGTGCTGGCCACCACAGCATCCCTATCTGGCACAGTTGGGGCGCCCCTAGGGATCCTGCAGCCAGCATGTCCAGGCCAAGGAAAACAAATCGGGGGTTCCCCACTTGCTCACCCAGAGGCAGAAGTACTGGGGGGCCCACACAGTGCTGGCAACCACAGCATCCCTATCTGGCACAGTTGGGGCGCCCCTAGGGATCCTGCAGCCAGCATGTCCAGGCCAAGGAAAACAAAGCCACAGATGCAGCCACCCTTGGGATGTAGGGGGTGGTACATGGGCAGGCTCCCCAGTTGACTTGGGGAGCCCCTGGAAGCTGGTAGGAAACAGACTTGGAATAAATTCTAGGCCAGCCTACTTCTCAGGCACTGGGTAATAGCCATGTGAAACCCATTACCCTGAGCTGGGGAACTGGCGGTCCCTGAAGCAACTTTCTGGACAGCAGCCCCGGAGGAGAGAAGGGGAGGGCTGCTTGGGTGCTGTCCATTTGCCCAGGGATGAATCAGAAAGGGCCGCAGTTTGTCCAGGATGAGCTTGGTGGCAGCCCTGCCAAGTGCTGATGGATGGCGACAGCAAAAAGTCACAGAGCACTCAGTGCTCCATACGGACTGGCTCATTTAATCCCCCAGCAGCCCCGTGTTACAGAAGGGGACCCAGTGTACAGAGAGGCCAAGGTGCTTGCCCAAGGTCACACAGCTAGGGCATGTTGAGACAGGAATAGAACCCAGGCTGCCTGGCCCCACTGTGGAACAAGGTCCTAGCCCTTGCCTGCTCTGCTCTGGCCCCTGTATCCTACCTGCCCATCTGTGGCTGGCTCACCTGTTCCTCCCACAGAGTTGTTCCCTGCCCCTACCCCTCACCAGGCCCCAGAGTAGGACTCCCTGGGAGCCTGCTGCTGAGAGTGTCTGACCTGGGAGGGCAGGAGTCTTGGGGCTGCTGATAGAAGGGGGTGGAGGGACAGGGAGTATGGTTGGGGGGTGGAGTCCAGCAATGACTCTGTTGGCCCAGTGTTTCTCGGGCTATGGTCATTTAAATAATAATACCTATACCACTATTTATTTGCCTTTTCAAATCAACTTCTTTTCTAAAATACGAGGGGTTTTCAAAAAGTTCGTGGAAAGATTTATATTACCTTTTAATTCTGTTTTTTCACAAATTTTTTGAGCACCCTCATATATGATTGATTGCTTAGAATGAGATTGCAGGCTAGTTATATATATATATATATATTTTTTTTTTTTTTTTTAAAAGACCACTAATATAAAATAAAATTTTTAGTAAGTAACTATTGCTACTTTTAGGTAGGTGCGAAGGGCTGCTTAAGTACTTTACATGTATTGATTAACTGCATCCTCACAATAACCCCATTCTCATTTCACAGATGAGAAAACTGAAGTATCCAGAATAGGGAATGTACTTGGCCAGGGTCACACAAGTAAAAAATATTAGACCAAGAATCCAAACCTTGGGGATTTGGCTTCAGAGCCCATCCTTTTTTTTTTTACTCACAGAACCCTTTTAACCACTGCACTCTGCTAGACATTCTTTAAAAAAGCGCTGTAGGGCTGGCCCATGCCTCACTTGGGAGAGCGTGGTGCTGATAACACCAAGTCAAGGGTTAAGATCCCCTTACTGGTCATCTTTAAAAAAAAGAAAAAAGCACTGTAGATACCAGGCCTGGTTAAAGGGCCACACTCTAAGGACCCCCCCCCGCCCAAGTTAGCTTGCAGTGGGCAGAGTGGGTGATGAATTACTAAAAGAAAAAAGCACTGTAGATACCAGGCCTGGTTAAAGGGCCACACTCTAAGGACCCCCCCGCCCAAGTTAGCTTGCAGTGGGCAGAGTGGGTGATGAATTACTATGAGCAGGACACCTCTGCTCCTCTGTCACCCCCCCTCCCCCATTTCTGTGACCTAGGAGTGCCATGGGCCAGAGCAGGGGACGGTGGGGGGAGGTGATGATTTCTGATAATCCCTGAATGCTGACTGTCCCCTGATACCAGGGCCTGGGACCCATAGGACCCTGGGGGCAGATGGGTCCAGTATACCCCCTGCCTGTCCCTGCTGGGTCTCATTGCTGTGTGCCTGGCCCACAGTGAGCTGGATTACTATGACTCCCACAATGTCAACACCCGGTGTCAGAAGATCTGCGACCAGTGGGACACTCTCGGTTCCCTGACCCACAGTCGCAGGGAAGCCCTGGAGGTGAGGAGAGTTAATGCTACCCATGGATCCCTGTACCCTGCTGCCCTGGGGCTGGAGGGGTATATGAATGATTCCGGACCTGTGGGCTTCCCCTGGCCCCCCCAGAGGGACCTTCCCTGACCCCTCAGTGTCCCAGACACCTCCCTCTCCATCCCTCCTGCTCACTGACTGACCTGCATTCCCTCCTCTGTCCCTGTCCCTCTCCCCGCCCCCATACACCAGAAAACGGAGAAGCAGCTGGAAACCATTGATCAGCTGCACCTGGAGTACGCTAAGCGGGCTGCCCCCTTCAACAACTGGATGGAGAGTGCCATGGAGGACCTCCAGGACATGTTCATCGTCCACACCATCGAGGAGATCGAGGTCTGCTTTACACACACACACACACACACACCTATCCATATTCCCTTCAGAGGGCACCTCTGTGGGGCCAGGATGCCCCCTCATTCCCACTTCTCCCACCAGGGCCTGATCTCAGCCCATGACCAGTTCAAGTCGACCCTGCCCGATGCTGACAGGGAGCGAGAGGCCATCCTGGCCATCCACAAGGAGGCCCAGAGGATCGCCGAGAGCAACCACATCAAGTTGTCAGGCAGCAACCCCTACACCACCGTCACCCCCCAGATCATCAACTCCAAGTGGGAGAAGGTGGACCAGGGCCCATCAGGAGGGCTGGGGTGGGCCGGTCAGGCCCAGGGGCCACCACCCTGACTGCTCCTGTTGGGCGTTCCCTCTGCCAGGTGCAGCAGCTGGTGCCAAAGCGGGACCATGCCCTCCTGGAGGAGCAGAGCAAGCAGCAGTCCAATGAGCATCTCCGCCGCCAGTTCGCCAGCCAGGCCAATGTTGTGGGGCCCTGGATTCAGACCAAGATGGAGGTGAGGGTGCTAGGGCCCCCAGCTCTGCTGAGCCCAGGCAAACTCTGGGTAAAGTTGAGGAAGAGCCCTGGATGAGCCCCCTTGGTGAGGAGGTTGCCAGTGGTCCCTGGGACAGCAGAGTTAGAGGCCTTGTAGATCTGATCCCCACTCTCGCCAGCTGGGAACCCTAGTCACATCGCAGGCTTAGGAGGGTCAGCAAGATTACAGCTGCTCAGCTTATGATGAGGTTACCTCCCAAGAAACCCATTGTAAAGTCAAAAAAATCTTAAGTTGGACCATTGCAAGTGGAGACAGTGTGTGTACCGATGAAAAAGGCAGTGCCCCCCACAGAGAAACTTGGCTGAGGAGTTGAATGAGTATGGCTTCAAGCCTCTTCTCTGCCCTGGGCTAATGATCATGAGCCTCAGGCACAGTTTAACCCCTGATTCTCACTTCTCTCATCTCCAACATGGTGATGGAAACAGTTGCTTCATTCCCTCAACAGCCATCTTCTGTGTGCCGCTTTGTGCCGGCCCTGTTATGAGTGTTGCAGTGTAGCTGTGAGCAGAACAGTCCACGGTCACTGCATGCCTGCTAGGGACCCTCAGGACCCAGCTGCGGGAGGGTTTGCAGTGCTGCTAATAGCGACTCTGGCCACCACCCACCGAGCACTAGCCACATGCCAGGCACCAGGCTGACAGCCACAGCCTCATTTAAACTCAACAAGCTCTTGAGGGGGCCATAGATGCCAGGCAGGTCAGCCTGTATGTTCCGTGTCAGCTCCCCAACATGTGCAACTCTCAGGAGCCAAGGGCAAGGGATGCCCTGGCCAGGAGCCACAGGTTCTGAAGTCAGCCCAGTCTGGGTTGCCTTCCTTGATCCTCAGTTTTCATGTTTGCAGTCAGGGCCTGTCAAAATCCTAGGCCTCACAGAGAAGTCAAGGGTACAGTGAGATGAGGCGTGTGAAGCACGTGGCACAGATAGACTTCCCCTCGTGGCAGGACTGCAGGGGGATGGTCACGAGCAGCAGGCCTTCTAATTCAGAGGACCCATGCGTGGCAAAGGCCCCAGGGGGGCCACTGGCAGGGGGTGGGCCAGTAGCAGGAGAGGTCTGCTCAGGGTGGCTGGGGTGGTGGAGGGTGCACCAACGTCAACCCGCCTGCGGTACCCCCTTCCCTGTAGGAGATTGGGCGCATCTCCATCGAGATGAATGGGACCCTGGAGGACCAGCTGAGCCACCTGAAGCAGTACGAGCAGAGCATCGTGGACTACAAGCCCAACCTGGACCTGCTGGAGCAGCAGCACCAGCTCATCCAGGAGGCCCTCATCTTTGACAACAAGCACACCAACTACACCATGGAGGTGAGGCCCGGTTCCTGTGGCCGCCCAGGCCAAGCTCCACGTTCAGAATGAGTTTTGCCCAGGAGGAAAGAGATGTCTGCTGTGTTCTTGAGCTTCTTTTTTCCTACCCTGTTTTAAAATGATTGAAAAGACTAGACAAGAATGTTCACCCAGTTTTAAAAATCAGTTTCCGGGCCGGCCCGTGGCTCACTCGGGAGAGTGCGGTGCTGATAACACCAAGGCCCCGGGTTCGGATCCCATGTAGGGATGGCCGGTTCGCTCACTGGCTGAGCGTGGTGCTGACAACACCAAGTCAAGGGTTGAGATCCCTTTACCGGTCATCTTTCAAAAAAAAAAAAAAAAATATCAGTTTCCCTAGCTCCGCTTGTCCATCTCAGGACAAGCTTACCCAGGATCAGGGAGGGGCGACATTTGCCTCCACCTCCAATCCCCGTGGCCCCAACCCTGCTAGCATGTGCCGGTCAGTGCACCAGCTCACCAAGGGCTAACTGCGTACCAGGGATTCACGAGCTGGTCGCTGTCATACCGGTAACTTGAAATTGTCCATGGCGAGAGTATCTACACCATGCAAATCTTCAGATGTCACAAGCCAAAGTTAGTTTTTGTTCCCCCAAAGGGACAATTGTTAATCACTGACCAGTGTGTCTCTAAAAAGTTTCCACATGGATCATGACACATGTATCTTGGGTCCTTGCCCCCTGTGCTGTGTCTGTCACTGGGAGCTACACCACAGTTTCATAAACCCTGCTGGCTGGCAGAGGCAACAGGGAGACCACAGCCTGTGTCCTTGTATTCAGATGAGGTGTACAGGAGAACGTAGGGCTGGAGTAGCACTTGGGCAAGAGTCCCCAGGGCAGGCCTGACCCCCACAGCACCCCACTCAGCACAGCACCCTGCTGCCCCGCCTGCCCACCATCATGCCTGCCCTCCTCCCCAGCACATCCGCGTGGGCTGGGAGCAGCTGCTCACCACCATCGCCCGCACCATCAATGAGGTCGAGAACCAGATCCTCACGCGTGATGCCAAGGGCATCAGCCAAGAGCAGATGCAAGAGTTCCGGGCCTCCTTCAACCACTTCGACAAGGTGAGCAGCTCCCTCTGCCTCCTAGGTGTCTTCCCTCCCCTGTCACTGTCACCCATCTTGCCCTCCTCCGTCTTTGCCTCTGTTCGTTCATTCACATCCAGTTGCTCACCATCAGCCACGGCTCACAGGGTGGGCAGGGCCCCAGCCACTGACAGGAATGGGGTGCAGTGCCTTGACCCATGGTGTGGGCAGCTTCACACATGAGGAGAAGCAAGGAGCTGGGGGCTCCCAAGCCTCACCCTCCGAGGCTACATCCTCACCAACCCGCCCATGAGACCCTGAGAGAGATCAAGTCCCAGCACGCCCGGGATTTGAGACCTGGCCCCATGAATCTGGCCCACGCACACACACAGGGTTTTTAAAATTCAGATTTGGTCTGGCTGCCCCTTTAGATGGGCCCTGAGCACCCAAGTTGCCCCAGTCCCCAGCCCACCCTGCTGGGCCGATGTGTGACCTGCCTGGCCTCTGTGGGTAAGAATGTGCAGCCGCAGCCCCTCATGTCCCCAGCTGGTATACTGCAGTCCCCTCTTTCCCACCCCAAATCGTGAAGGCAAGGAGAGCTCCCCTCTCTCCCACGAGTCCCAGGACACAATCCTCAGTTCTGCACCACTCAGCTCCTCCCCTGCTCTGGGGCAGAGAAGGTGAGGGAGGCCTCTGCCTGCTACTGGGCCACCCAGGCAGAGGGCAGGATGAAAGGGGCTTGCACCTCCACCTGCTCCACTCATCCCCGGCCATGACCTTGTCCACCACATCGTCTCTAACAATGTGTTTCCCTCCCCCATGTGTTCCCCCGCTGCCCTCTGCATGTGGCCCTGGCCCCCTCCCACCTCTGCACTGGCCGGGTCTCCACACTACCCCTCCCTGGTCTCCACACCTGCCTCCGGATGGCCCTGGCAGGACCATGGTGGGGCGCTGGGGCCCGAGGAGTTCAAGGCCTGCCTCATCAGCCTGGGCTACGACGTGGAGAACGACCGGCAGGTACGCGCACCCTGGGCCCTAGTGGACCGTGGCATTAACTGCTCTTCTCTCTCTCTCTCCTTCTTTCTTTCTCCCCCTCCCTCTCACCATTCCACCCCTGCCATCGTGTGTGCCATTTCACTGGCTCTCTTACCGCCTCCTGCCCGTGCCTCTCTGGACACCTTCCCCCTTACCTGGTCTCTCGGGGCCTCCTCTTTCTCCCCTGCCACTGTCCTGTCTGCCCGCTGTGCACGTGGGGCGGCCCCTCTTGCCTACTCTGGGCCTGGCCTCCTCTGCTATGCCTGCGTCCTCGGAGCAGAAGCAGACAGGCAGCATGGACTCCGATGACTTCAGGGCTCTGCTTATCTCCACAGGATACAGCCTGGTATGCAGCCTCTGCCTCCCCCCGGCCGCAGGGCCGCTGCCTCCCCTTCCTCCTCCTCCTCCTCCTCCTCCCCCCATTCCACCTGCTGCTGCTGCCACCACTACTACTGCTGGTGGTACTACTGCTGCTGCAGCCACCA
>NW_007727084.1:178204-185641 GCF_000696425.1 Galeopterus variegatus | reverse complement strand
TCCTCCAGAGCTTCCACGTCCTCGGGGACCCTCCTCCGCCAGAGCAGTGCAGCCTTGCCTTGCCTGCCGCCGCCTCTGCTGCACATGCCGGACCAGGGTCCCTCTGACGACTGCCCAAGCCTCCCCACCCCCACCTTCCCTAGAAGTCTCCAGAGAGAGAGGGCAGCTTTCTCCCCTTTTTCTTTCTCTTTCTCTCTCTCTCTCTTTCTTCCCCACCCTCCAGAGCTACCTTGTGAGCCTGGGGCAGAGGGGCTGTAAACCCCGACTCCCCACTTCCTGACACCATGGGAGGGGAGAGTGCAGAGGGAGGCTGCCCCCAGCTTGGAGCAGACTCTGCTCCGGGCCAAGGCATTGGAGGCGAGCTGACAGCGCAGGCTGGGCGCGCGGGCCGGGTAGGCTCCTGCCGTCCTGGCTGCCCCTACCCCACCCCTAAATGCTGTCTGTCCCCTGCCCCCACCCCTCCTTCACAGGGTGATGCTGAGTTCAACCGCATCATGAGCGTGGTTGATCCCAACCACAGTGGCCTTGTGACCTTCCAAGCCTTTATCGACTTCATGTCAAGGGAGACCACTGACACAGACACAGCTGACCAGGTTATCGCCTCCTTCAAGGTCCTGGCAGGGGACAAGGTGAGCGGGACACCTCTGAGGCACCCGAGGGCCGGCGGGAAGGTTCTCCTTAGCAGGAGTCATGGCCAGCACTGGGTGTGAGGGGCTGGGCAGGCTAATGTGTGAGTGGGGGATGGCTCAGAGCTCCGCTCTGCCACCCCCAGAACTTCATCACAGCTGAGGAGCTGAGGAGAGAGCTGCCCCCCGACCAAGCTGAGTACTGCATTGCCCGCATGGCCCCCTACCAGGGCCCTGATGCCGTGCCCGGTGCCCTCGACTACAAGTCCTTCTCTACGGCGCTGTACGGCGAGAGTGACCTGTGAGGCCCTCACCGGAGACACCTGACCAAACAGCCCTCCTCACAGCCTCCAGGTGGGGCTGGTGGAGCCCTTCCGCCCCTCCCCGCAGCACGGGACTCCACGGTCCCGATTCCTCTGACTCTGTATCTATGCAAAGCACTCTCTGTCGGTCCTTTTGGTGGGGAGGTGGGTGGGGGTGGACAGGGAGGGGCTAGGGCAGGCTCTCTCCTCTCTCTCTGTTGGTTGGCCAGGAGGTTCTTACCCCCACGAGGTAGGGGTAAGGGAGACTGGGAGTCAGCACTCTGGTCTGGTAAATATATATGATGTGTTTTTTAACCTATGTGGAGGGGACAGTGGAGCCCCACAATAAAACAGGTCCCCTTTGTGCCCTGGGGACGCCCCTCCACACCCAGGTCCCTTCCTCTGCCCTGAGGTCCCTTCAAGGCCTCCCACATCCAGGCCAAAGCCCCATGTGCCTTGTCCGGGAACCACCCAGGCCCTGCAAAGGGTCCAGCAGAGGGCGCCACAGCTGCCCGATGGGACCAGGAGCCCATCCAGCCCCATTCTACCTGCTCCCTTCTCCCAGCTTGGGATTGCCAGGAGATGAGGGGCCTCGGCTCTGCACCGCCCTTAATGCAGCAGAGGAGTGGGGTTGGGCAGACTGGGCCCCTCACCCCACCACCCCTCGCCCCCATCCCAGCTGCCCTCGCCTTGCTTTGTCTGGACTCATGTGTCTCAGATTTTCTAAGGACCAAAAAAAAAAAAAAACAAAAAATACACACACACACAAAAAAAAACTTAAAAAAAAATTAAAAATTCAGAGAATTACTATTACTTTATTAACTTACGGATTTATTATATAAATATATATTCGCCTAGCAACATATCTTTGCCGGCTCTCGTGATGAAGATACAGCTGATTTGCTGCCCTCCCCTCCCCTCACTGATTTTTCCCTTTGTTTGTGTCGGGCATGGGTCTCGGGACCCCGCTGAGGTAGAGGTGGGCTGCTGGCCTGGCTGCCTGGTAGTTGATGGTCCCCCCCCACACTTTTTTTGAGTTTATTCTGATTGATTTTTTTTTTCTCGGTTTCTGGATAAACCACCCTTCAGGGGACAGGATAATAAAACATGTAATATTTTTAAGAAGGATTCCTACAGTGTCCTCTCTTTTCTCGCTCCTTTCTCTGTCCTCCACTTCTTAGGGGAGCAATGGTAGAATATGTCTTCCCAGAGCAGGGCGGGCACACGAACCCATGATTCCACAAGTGTGTAAAAGTAAAGAGTGCTCTTGTGAGCGGGTGATGTCGCCTGCACAGGAGAGGCTGCTGCCATACCCATTTCCAGGTGAGAGCAAAGAACAGAGAAGTCACCCAGCCAGTGAGCGGTGGGGCAGAAATCAGGCCCAGGCAGGCCAGCTCCAGTCAGAGCAGGGCCCAGGGAGGGTGGTTGCGTTCAGGTGTCCTGCCTCCAGCAACAGGGGCTCCCATCCTGAGATCCTAGGAGAAGGTGGCCACCTCCATCCACTGGGAGAGAGAAGGAAGATAGGAGACTTGAGGCAGGGGTCTCCTGGGATGGCTCCTGAGCCCCCATCCCTCCAGCCCAGGCTCACCTGTCTGTGGGTCAGGCAGATGACCCCCTCACCCCCATCCAGGTGCTGGCTGCAGTGGCCTGTGTAGAGAGGGGCAGGGTGAGTGCTCACCACCCCTAGTCCCCCAGCAATGGGAGACATCCTCCCTGTGCCCCACCGTGCCAGGGTTGGCACTCACGGAAGATGCAGGTGAGCTGGGCCACACAGGACACAAAGCGCTCAAAGTCCACACGCAGACGGCTGTCCCGGTAGCGGCTAGTGAGAGCCTGGGTCAGCTGGTTGTTCAGGTGGAAGCCTGGAGGGAGAGTGCCTCTAAGCCTGCCTGGGCTGTTCCTGTAGAGCCCACCGCAGCATTGCACCCCCACCCTAGCTCCCCAGAGATGACACACAGCCCTGTTCCCAACTCCTTCCTGCAGATGACCTGGGTTCAAATCCCAGCTGTCCCAATCCAGCTGTGCACTCATGGGCCATTCCCTTCACTTTGCCAGGCCTCAGTTTCCTCATCCATCAAATGAGGAATATGATAGCCCTGACCCCATAGGGTTGTGTGAAGAGCAAGTGGTCGATACATGTAGAGAACCTAGAACAGTGGCGGCGCTCCCGCCGAGGGTTCAGATCCCATGTGGAGACCGGTTCCCACTCACTGGCTGAGTGCGGTGCGGGCGCAACACCAAGGGTTGTGATCCCGTTACCGGTCAGTAAAAAAAGACAAAAAGGAAAAAAAAAAAAAAAAACACTGGTTCTTGACCCCCTCTGAGACTCAAGGTTGCCTGATAGCTCTCCTCCTCGTCCATCCTCCACATGTCCAGATACGGTCAGTAAAAAAAGACAAAAAGAAAAAAAAAAAAAAAAACACTGGTTCTTGACCCCCTCTGAGACTCAAGGTTGCCTGATAGCTCTCCTCCTCGTCCATCCTCCACATGTCCAGATACACAGCTCTGAAGACAATTTCATGGGCTTCTGCTGCTCCTAAAGCGCATCTTCACCCCGTTCTGTCCGTGCTTCATTCATTTAATAAATACTTGTCAAGTGCCCTTACGTATTATGTCCAGTTCTAGGTGCCGTTTAACAGTCTTGAGAAGGTTGGGGGGCCTGCGGCCTCCTGGCTGGCATCTGCCCTTGGGTATGGGGGTGGGGGGTGCTGTGCCCAGGGCTGTGGGAAGACCCAGCTAGATGGACTGGAAGAACCAAGAATCCCAGCTGCCTCCGTTGGAATTCCTACTTATGAAATTCTCCTTAAGAGACTTTTGTCAGGGCTGGCTGATGAGTTCACTTGGTTAGAACATGGTGCTTATAACACCAAGGTCAAGGGTTCAGATTCCCCAAGCTGGTTGGCCACCAAAAAAAAAAATGTCATTTTTCCTCCATCTGGCAGGTATCAGAACTCAGACTGAATGAATAAACGCAAAACTTCCATCCTCCCTACCGTTCTGTGTCCTTGTTCTCTCTCCTGTCCGCATCCGTCTATCTGGAACTCACTGCACCACAGCTCCCAATCTTTGATTCTCTCAGACCCCATCTCTCCCCCTCTAACTTAGGCTCTTTTTTCTTACGCATTCCGGACACTTGACACCCTCTCTCACACTCAGCCACACCCAAATCCTGAGCCTCCCCTCTCCCCCTGGCTCCCTCTTCCGTGCAGTGGTGGAGGAGTGATCCAGCCCTCCCTCCAAATCCCCCCACACGAGATCACACTCCTGTACTTCTCTTTCTTCAGAGCCCATGAAAAGCATTTGCCTCTGGCTCCAGTTTCTTGGGTAGGATTTCGGGCTTCCACACAAATAATGGGATTGTTCTACCTCTCCAGGAGGAACTCAGCCTTTCAGCAGAAGTTGCTGGGCGGCTTTCTTTGGGGCACTCTGTGACTTGGTAATGAAAGCTGTGTGTTCCCAGCACTAAGCGCTTAGTTATGTCACTCCATAGGCTCCTCCCGGCCACCCCGTGTGTGTTAACCTTTTCCCAGAGAAGGAAATGGAGGCTCAAGCAGTTGGAGTCATGTGCCCAGGGCCACCCCAGGAATGTTAGTAGAGTGAGGATTTCAATCCAAGTTCACTGAAATCCAGGAGGCCAGGGCCTTTCAGACACCAGCTCCCAATCTTCTCCTTCCTGGAGGGTCCCCTGCCCTTCCCCAGCAACCTCCCAGGCTCATCCCCTTTCACACCCTCCTGATCCCACACAGACTTCCTCCCCCACCTCCCACTTGGCCTCTGTCAGGGTCACCAGTCCCTGCCAGGAACTGGCAACAAACTAAGGTGGGCCTTGTGGATGGCTGCAGCGTGCATGGCTGCAGCTGAGTGAGCAGACTCTGAGTCAATGGACTAGGAGGGGCAGCAGGCCCTGTCCCCACCTGCCGCATTCAGCGCCAGCCGTAGCTCGTAGGAGTTCATGGTTCCAGAGGCGTCCTCATCAAACTTGTCAAATGTGGCCTGGGCAGGGAGGTGTAGGTCAGTCCCACCCCCCAGGCCCCTGAGCAGCAACTGAGCACCCTGAAGAGGGCTGAAAAGGGGGCCTCCAAGGCCAGACAGCCTGAGTTCCCATCATGGCTCCCTTTCTTCCTGGCTGTGGGCCCTGGGCAAGCAGCTTCACCACTTTGGACCTGTTTCCCAGTCTGTAAAATGGGAATAAGCAAGCCCACAGGCTTGTGAGGACAAGCTAGGATTCCACCCACAGGGGCATAGGGCTCAGTAAATAGGAGCTTGTCGCTATTATTAGTAGGGTGAGGCCTTTGACCATTTCCTCCTCACAGGGGTCTGGAGCCGCCCATCTGTAGATAAGCAAAGCCCCCCCCCCCACCCAGAGAAGAGGTGATTTGCCTGAGGTCACACAGCCAGAAAGGGGCTGAGCCGGGAGGTGGGATTCCAACCCAGGACCAGAGGCTGTGCTCCCAACCACTGAGCTATTTAGTGCCCCTAAAGGGACCACAGAGGTGTGGATGGGGCAGGTATGCCCCAGCCATATTACTTCAAGTTGGTATGGGGTGGTCCAGTCCCCCCTTGCTCCCTGGGGCCCTGAAAACCCACAAGATGCCTATATCCTTGTTAGTAAAGGTGCCTCTCCCTCCAGGGAGGGCCCTGCCCAGCCTCCCACCTTACCTGCCACTTCAGGAGGTAGCCCCAGAGTTGCTGGAAGTGATGCAGGGCCAGGCTTTGCCCATGCTGGAGGTGGGGGCATCTGGTTAAGGTCAATGTCCCTAGAAGGGGAGGAGACCCCAACTTTCCCACCCCCACCCCCCTACCCAAGCACTGCCCCCTCCATGTACCCCAAAACACTGCAGCAGCTGTTCACAGGTCCTGAGCCCAATCTCTCCGGGAGTCCGAGCATGGGCCCTGGCTACAGGAAAGAAAACCCCAGCACTTCCTGCATGTGACCATCATTGTAAGTGCTTTGTGGACATAACCCCCGAAGTAGGCATTATTGTTATCCCCATTTAATAGACATCGAGTCACAGAAAGCCAGTGACTGCTGTAACTAGCAGAGATGGGATGTGAACCCAGGCAGGGCGTTCCAAGTCTGTGCTCACAGCAGCGATACACCCTGCCTCTCACTTAGTGGAGGCCTGGCTGCGGGGCCTGCTATGGGACCTGCCACTGGACTGATGCAGTGAGATGGTGCCAGGCTGAACCCAGGCTTCTGTGGCCGGACTTCCAGCAGCATCATGCATTCACACACATAGGGCTGGGTGGGGTCTGGCTCTGGTTGCAACGAACCCTGGCCAATACCCTCTCCCCCAACTCACCAGGCTCCAGGGCAACACTTAATAAGGTCTGGAGCTGAGGAGCATTGAGTTCTTCTTCCTGGTCAGGGAAAGAGCTACTTGTGAGCCATTTACTTAAGCAGCCGTTCAACAAACTGCTCTGGGCCAGGCCCTGTACTGGGCGGTGCTGGGGACACAGCAGTGGCTGGGAGAGGCTGCCCTCTCAGAGCTCACAGTCCAGTGGGGAAGACAGACATGTCCCCAGAGTGGTCAGGGCTGCCATGAGGGAAGCACTGAGCTGTAGGAGCCCACAGCAGACAGCTGACCAGCCTGGGGACGTTCAGGGAGGGCTTCCAGGGAAGGGCACATCAGGAAGAAGGGACCTTAGCACAGCAGGAGGTGTCCAGGGAGAGAAGGCAGTCTAGGCAGAAGGTCCGGACTGAGCAAGGGCCCCGAGGCAGGGAAGAGCTATGAGCATTTTGAGAAAAGGTCATGGGATTTAAGCACAGGAGGAGAGAGAAAGTGGAGTGAGGGAAGGGCTCCAGGAAGGCCTGTCCCGGTCCCTACCTCTCCAGCCAGCTCTTGAAACAGCTGCTGCAACCCCAGCTCCAGGGGCATGTAAGGGCCCTGCAGCATGGGAGGAATTCAGCTCTGGCCAAGACCTGGCCCCCACCACATCGTGCCCCTCCAAGAGCAGCCCCTCACCGTGAGAGCCTGCAGGTCTGCGCTGATCACATCATCGATCTCCCTGCACATTTTAGAAGATGGGAAGGGGGACTGTTCACCCCCGGCTGGGGCTGTGGGGCGTGGGGGGGGATCTCAGCTGAGGAATCGGGTGGGGTCTAGGCGGGAACCATGGGGTCCTGGGCTTATCCACACGGGACTGGAGATTCCGGGGGCGAGGTCTAGGCTGGCCCCGGGAAGCGGGTCTCTGAGGGCCTGGGGATCCCCGGGTTGGATCTGGGTGCCCCAGGCTCACACGGCCGTGTGGCGGCGCTCGGAAAAGATGCGCAGCGTGAAGTCGGCCTCGTCGCTGGCGCGGGCGGCGCTCGGCACCACCAGGTAGTGTCCGGGGCGCAGGCGGCAGCGGCGGCTCACGTCGCGGCGGGCGCAGAAGGGAGAGCGGTCGGCGCGCAGCAGCCCGGGCAGGAGCGCGCGGCTGCGCGGGGAGTCCCAGAGGCCCAGCAGCTGGGGGCAGGGCGGCATGACCGCGACCGCCCAGGCTCACCCGCCCGGCCTCCGCCCCAC
>NW_007727084.1:164778-177339 GCF_000696425.1 Galeopterus variegatus | reverse complement strand
CCCCCCACCGCCCGGATCCCGGCGCTGCCCCCTCCACAGCGCAGGTCGACCAAGCTGCTGGATGACCCTGGGGCTGGTTGAGGGACGGGGCCTGGGGCCCCCTCTGACTCACCTCCTCTGGAATCTGTGAGAAGGAAGGGCGAGGGGAGTCAGGGCAGGGAGGAGGTGACCACCCTCAGAGTCCCCTCCCTGTCCCCTCCTCACCTCTCTGACCCCTCCCTAGCCCTTCCTCCCCCATCTGTGCCCTCTGCCCCTTCTCCGCCCGCTCTCTCCCCTCCTGCCCTTCTGACGCCAGCCCTCCTCACCCCATCCGATCCCCCACTGGCCCCACCGTTCCATGACTCCCTGTTCCCTCATGCCTCAGCTGTCCCACGGTCTCACCCGGAACACGTGGAAGCCCACGGTGAGGTAAGTGAGGCCCTTGGCCCTCAGGTGCCGCCGGTTGCGTTGGATGAGTGACAGGAGGACCGTGCACTTGGGGGTGCGGCCCCCCTGTGCAGGGCCCCGAGCCCCTGCTGCCCCCCAGCCCCCCCAAGGCCCCTCCTCATCCTCATCCTCCTCCTCATCAGGCTCCAGCAGCGTCAGCCGGAACTGGGGATTGGTCCAGAAGGTGTCTAACAGAGGAGAAAGAAATGGGGCTCCCCAGTGTGCCACAGCCCCCTCCCCCCAGCTTGCCTCTCAGGGCCCTCCCAGGCCTCACCAGCACTCGGCTGGCTCCCACCAGAGTTGAAGCCGCGCACCCAGCGGCCTTGGAAGGTGTGGATGTGCCAGCCGCCTCCCGCCGGGCTGGGACCCAGCACCTCTGGGCTCAGTGAGCAGATCTGGACGGTGTCGAAGTGGTGGAGGAAATCCTGCAGCTCCATCCTGCAGAGCGGGCAGCAGTCAGCCCCTGCCCGGTCCCTGCCTCACCAGGGCCCCCAGGCCAGGCCTCCACATAGCTCCAGACCCAAGAGGTGACCCTGCATCGCAAAGACCTCCTAAATTTCTTCAACATGCCAAGTACCCTTCAGTCTCCAATAATAACTCCCAAATCACTGAGCCCTCGAGTTCCCCCGAATTTCTCCAAATCCTCAGAAATGGCCCCACAAATTGCCAAGATTTACAAACTCCCCCCAAAGTATCATCAAATTGCCTTCAATCCCCAAATATCAAGACCTTGAGACTCTCAATTATCAGCAAGTATCCTTCAGCTCCTCAACGCTGCCAAATTTCAAGTGCCCCAAATGTCACCAAGTGTCCCTTGATTAACCTAAATCCTGCCCCATCCCCTTACAACCTCCAAAGATTACTATGCCTCCAAATTCCCCTAATATTACCACCAATATGGACAGTTTCTCCCCATTAGGACGCAGCCCCATGAACTTTTCTCATGTCCTTGCACGCAGGACTCGTCCCTCCTAGAGCTGGGCCCGAAGAACTCACCAGAATTCACCATCCTCCTTTTTCACCAGCAGAGCCTCTCGCCGATCGGGGGGGAGTGCGTCCCAGCGTGGACAGCTGGAGAGACTGGGGTGTGAGGGGCGGGCAGGTGGAGTTGGGCCCCCCAGCTGCCCCAGACCCATCCCACCTGTCACTCCAGGCCCCGGTCCACTCCACGCGGCCCCACGGGTTCCGCAGCCTCAGCAGCCGCAACTTGGCGAAGCCCAGGGACACCTGAGGGCAGCATTGTCAGTGGGGGTGGCACCTGGACACCCCCTGCCGGCCCACCCACCATGTGGGATAGTCACCTTGTGCGTGCCTGTGACTGAATATGCATGTCCCTTCACCAGCCCGTCTTCTGTACGGTACTCGCCCCGGTCACTCTGGGTCAAGGACAGGCCTTGATGAGGCCGAGGCGGGGGATGGGAGGGGTGCTGCTTCTCCCTGACCCCCAATCTCCCACCACCAAAGCAGGAGCCCATGAGAGCACTGAGCTGAGTGGCACAGGGCTCAGAGAGGGTGCCGGGGTTGGTGGGTGAAGGCAAGAGAGGAAGGAGACAGAGGGGGATGGAAACAAACAAAACCAGATGGAAAGAGGAGAGAGAGACACAGAAACAACGAGAGATACAGAACAGACAGAGAGACAGACACAAAAAAGAGAATCAGTAACCGAGTAAGTGAATGAATGAGTGAATGAGTTAGACCAACTCAATGAATGAATGAATGTGTGATGGGGTCACGGATGACACACAACCCAAGCTAAACCCATGACAATCAATCCGGGACTTGTGTTGAAATTCTCAGAAAGAGGCACTTTTTTTTTAAACCTCTGGGGTGGTGGGAGATATCTGCAGTTATGGGGGACCCTTTTGGTTTTTTTGAGGGGGGACCCTTTTATGCCCATGAGGGGAAAGCCTGTCTGAGAGGGAAGCTAACACAGAACTGGAATAGAAAAACACAGTTGCCTCATCCTCTGAGCACCTGGATCCAGCTGTGCCTGAAGCTTGCCTGTGAGCACACACAGACGTCCTTTTGACTTACTCTGGTTTGATTTGTGAGAGAGAATAAGCCAACAGCAGAAGGTGAGAAGAGAAGGACACAGGAAGCAGCCCCTGCCCCCAGCTCTGACCGTATCCTGGTGGGGGTCCGCATGGGAGTCCACCTCTCTCACCAGGGCAGTGGCACCCACAAGAGACTCCTTGGCCAGGGCATGGCGCAGGGCAGAGAAGAGGCCTAGGGTGTTTTGTCTCAGATAGAGCACCTCGCCCACACCACCTGTGAAGTCCACGAAAGCCTCGTTCATGTGGCCACCTCGCATCACCTCATAGGAGCCGTGGAGCCTGTGGGAGCAGATCCGGGTGGGGGGCGAGGCACGCGTGAGCATCTCAGGCATCCCCCTGGGATCTGGGGGCCTCTATCCCAGGGTGTGCGATCCCCAGGGGCTATCCCCAAAATTTTCAGGTTTTTGCAGTGGGTGACTATGGCACACCCAGGAAGCCTTTGGAAATTGGGCCTATGATCCCTGGGGCCAATGGGTCTGTGAGGTTTGGGGGTCCTGGGAGAGCTGTGTCAGAATTCTGGGAGTCCTGGCACGGTGTCTAAAACTTTGAGTCTCTGGGAGATGTCTGCTTTGGGGGTAATCCCGATGGGGACTTGTCAGGGATTTCAGAGCCTCAGGATGGAGAAAGGCAAAGATCTGAGGGCCCCAGGGATTACACCCAGTATTTTGGGCATGCTTTGGATTTCTCAATGAACCAGGAGAGGCTGTCTGAGATCACAGGTCACCTGAAGGGATAAATCTTACATTTGGTGAATCCAGGGCCTGACAGATGAGATTTCAGGATCCTTAGAAATTATGGGTGACTGACTGGTGAGTCTCCAGAGATCTTTTGTGTGAAATGTCGATGGAGGAGGTGTTTGAGATTTGGAAGGCCCCAGGGGATGTTATGATATTAAAGTTCTCGGGCTGTGACTTTTTTGGGATCCTTTGTGGAATTTCTGGAAGATCCCAAAGGTTGGGGGACTCTGGTGGTCCCATGTGGCTTGAAGCCTGCTGCTGGGATTTGGGGTTGCAGCTAAGGGAGGGGTTGGGGTCCTTACTTTGCGTAGGCCTTTTCCAGGAGTGGAGCCCAGAACTCATTCCGCTGATCTGAGCGCACGAACATCAGCTTCCCCTCACGCACGGGCAGTCTGTCATCCACCACGACATCCACCCAGCAGCCAAACTGCCAGAGCTGGCGAGAGAAGGGACAGGGCCTGGGCTTGACTTCCAACCTCCAACCTTGCCTGGGCCCTAACGTCTGACCCCGGCTCTGCTGTGCCAGTCCCAGAGTCCAAAAATTACAGCCCCTAGGGGACAGTATCAACTGTGAAATCCATATCACCATGTCACCATGGGGGAAACTGAGGCACAGGCAGAGGAACTGAGCTATACCTGGAAATGGAAGACACCTGCATAGCCGTCTCGAAAGCCCTGTCCAGGGGGGACCACCCGGCACAAGAGTCGGGGGTACAGAGTAAGGGAGGCAGCAGCCGCAAGAAACCAGCAGTTACCTGGGAAGAAAGGCTAAGACTAGGTGAGGGTGGAAAGAGGAGACTGAGGCACAGGGAGAGGGGAGACCAAGGGGGAGGGGTGGGGAAGGGAGAGCCTCAGGACGAGGCTGTCAGGTCCCAGTTGCAACTTGCTGAAGCTGGAGGCTCCAGATGGACTCAGGGGTCTCACCCAGTTTCCCCTGACACACGTCCGTGCGGCTCATGTCTTCACAGATGAACTGCGGCTCAGCACAAAACTCCTGGGGGGGGATGGGGAGTCCAGGCCTCAGCCCAGGAGAGGGAGGGAAGGAGCGACTGGGAGGGCAGATGCCTGGGTCCCTTCTTGTCCTCCATCGCTCCAGAGTAACAAGGGCCTCCAACCTCATGAAAGGCCTGTGAAGCCTGTGGGCAGGTGTGTGGCTTCCCTGGGCCTCCCAGAACTCCGGGTGGCTGAGCCTACTCTGAGCCAGTCCCCAGTAGCCTCCTCCTCCCCCAGACCCAGGAGTCCAGGCCCCAGCCCCTCCTGCCTCAGACCCAGGAGTCCAGCCCCCAGCCCCTCCTCCCCCAGACCCAGGAGTCCAGCCCCCAGCCCCAATTTTACATGGGGTCTCATCCATTGCACTCCCTTGGCTTTCTCCGAGTCTGGCCCCAGCTGGTCATAGCCAAGGGCATCAGGGCCAGCAGGGAAGTAAGGGTCTTGGAACAGGATCCCAGAATCCAGGCAGGCTGCCCGGATTGCCTCATATCTCTGACCCCGAAAGGGCTGCAGGCCTCTGGCTCCAGCCCCTGCCTCCTCATCCACCAGCTGGATGGTGACCCTTCTGCTTCCGCACGCCATCTGAACACCCCGGGCTTGCAGGCTGGCCCCGAGCTCTTTAACCTCCTGAGTCACAGGGGCGGGGCCTCACCCCCATCTGAGCCCTGATGGGGGTCTTTAGGCAGTGAGGAGCCTTCCCTCGTTAATATTAATTGATGGTTTGGAGTGCCAGGGAGCAGGGACGCTTCTTCAGTGGTTTCCTCCCTGGGGCGTGGGGCCTTCAGTTGTGGCCAGGGTGGCAGCTTAATGGGCTTGGCCGGCAGCAGGAGGGAAGGTGGGCAGAGCTGAGGGAGGACCGGCCGCGCTGTGCCAGTGCCAAGAAGGAGGTCAGTGCGGGGTGTTTCTGCCTGCTCGTCTCCAAGGGGCTGAGCGGGGCAGAGAGGTCTGTTTGCCTCTGTGTGTGTCTCTCTCCACCTGATGGCCTTCCTCTCTCTCTGCCGTCCTCTCTCCCTTCCCCATCTCAGCCTCACTGTCTCCCCTCTCCATCTCTCATCTCTTTCTGTCTTTCCCGGTGTTCATTTGTTTCTGTCCATATCTGCCTGTGTCTCCATCCCTCTCTGTCTTTGTATTTCTTTCTGGGTGTCTCTGTTTCTTGCTGTGCCTGGCTGTCTGTCTTGTTTTTGCCTCACTATCCCTCTCCATATTTCTCCCTGTTCTTCTAACACACACAAGGCTCCTCAGTTGCCCGCCTTGGGACCCTAAGCTGCCCTCCAGCTCACTCTCCCTAAACCCTCAGGACCCGTCTCCTCCCTCCCCAACAAGGTAGACTGTAGCCTGGTTGCCCCAGGCACGGCTGACCATGGAGGCGCAGCCCTGTACCTTCCTGTGCTGTGCTGGGAGTCAGGGGCCCGCCTGTGACCATGATTGCTCTGTTCTGTCCACACTCGGGTCAGGGTCGCAGGGAGCACTATTTCTCCAAAAGGACTCTGGAGCCATTGCAAGAAATGAGAGAAATAGGTTCAGAGAGACAGAAACTCACCAGTATTTGTTCCAGTAGAGCCTTCATTCCCAGCGAGGTCTCCTGAGTCACCTAGCAGAGCCTTGTCACCTCACTGGTGCTCAGATGGCCCTCAAACCTTCTGGCATCCTTCCTCCAAGTGAGTCAATAGATATTGTCCAAGCCCCCTGGCTGCATGGCCACCAAAGAGGGGTTATAAAACAGGCTTTCCTCCTGCAGAAATGCCAAGACCACCCTCACCCTCAAGCGAGGCATATGACAGTGGTTACAGCAGGTGCCAGGATGAGGAGGAGAGGGCCTGGGGTCAGACCCCAGCTCTGCCACTCACAACTGTGTGTCTTTGGGCAAATCACTTAACCTCTCTGTGCCTGTTTTTTCATCTCTACAATGGGGGTGATAATAGGACTTCCCTTGGAGAGTTGTGAGAAGCGAATGAGTTAATACGTGGGATGTGTTCAGAGAAGTGGCTGACACAGTGTAGGTGCTCAACAAATGTTAGATGTTAGGAGTAAGTCCTGGGGTTCCATCCACGGGCATGCATCTCTGGCTCTGGGAGGCTGGTTCTGCTCTTTCCACAGTCACCTCTGCCATCTCACTGTCTGTTCTCCATATTCCCACCCCGCAAGGTCACAGCCCTTTCCTCTTTATTTGCCCATAAGTACCACAAACAATAGGACAAAGTATTTAATAAAACCTGAGTGACATCTTGCAGTGACCAGGAATCACCTACCCTGTGAAAACTGCCTGTCCCATGGTCCAGCCATTTGTCTCCGGCCTTACGCCCTTCACTGAAGGGCCATCCTGGCTCCCTGCAGGCCGGCCCATTCGGGGTTCTGTTCACCTCCCACCCCACAGGCAAGGGTTCTCTCATCACTCCCCGCATTACATCCAGGGTCCCAAATATCCCAGCCAGCATAAAAGCACCGCACCGATGGCAGCGTAGAGGATGTCTGCTGCTTTTCCGAGCCCAGCATCCCCTACCTCTCCTTGTAGGTGCATCCATTGTGTTTTGGGGATCCACCGGTCCCTTCTTTTGAAGCCCTGTGCCTTTGGTAGGCCTGGCCCCTCCCACCAGCCCCAGGGGAGGGTATTTGACCCAGATCAGCGATCTGAGCGGCCCTGGCCACACCCTGGCCGCACCCACTTGTTCAGAGCAGGTGAGGCTCCCCGCAGGCCTTTTGCTGGAGTCGTTGCAAGGGGCATTCTCTTTCCCTGGGGCCACTGAGGTGGCAGATTATAAACCCAGAGTGACTGGCATCTATTTTGGCCACCTTGTGGGGACACTCTGCCTGAGAATGAGGACAACGAAGAGCCAAGCAACGGGAGAGAGAGGAGATTCTCAGGAGCACAGAACCTCTGAATCCAGATGTGCTTGAAACATTAAAGGAGCCAATAGATTCTGCTCCTCTCTCTTTCCCCGTTTTTATTTTTATTTTATTTTATTTTTCTCACTAGCAACCAGAAAAAATCTTCCCAATATAATTAGCGTAATTTCTACAGAGATGCATCCGCCTGAACGTCTGGAACATCCACCCCTGTCGCTGCCGACACATGCATGGAGTCAGGGCATCTGTTGCCAGTTTGCCCCCGTTTGTTTACTCCAGCCCCGCCTCCTTACCTAATTGGAAAGTGTATTAGTCTGTTTCTGTTGCTTATAACAAAATACTTGGAACTGGGTGATTTATAAAGAAAACAAAATTTATTGCTTAGTGTCTGAGGCTGGGAAGTCCAAAGTCCATCTGGTAGTTGCAACAGTGACCCAGGGGTCTCACATTGTGAGATGGCGGAAGCAGAAAAAGCAGAGAGAGACAGACTCTCCTCTTCTTTTAAAGCCCTCAGAAGCAGGCCCCTGACCACCATTTTTAATCCATTCACTACTGCACGGGTCCTACAATCCAATCACCTCTTCAAGGCTCCACCTTTCAATAATCATAATAGGATTTCCCACCCTCTTAACAGTCACAGTGGGGGCTAAGTTTCTAATACATAAAACTTGGGGGATACTATTAGGCCTCACGGCTAGCTTAACATCAGCACAGCCAGGTTAAGCAACTTTCCCCCCTTCTCCCCCTCGTCTTTCCCTTTTCTGCTCCTGGAACTGAGCAGCAAAATTCCTCTCCTGGGAAGGGATAAACGTGATCGTTATCATCAAAGGAACGTCTTGTGGGTTGCAGGAGCTGGCTTCAGGCTGGAGTGCTTTGCACTGATATAGTAACGACACTAATTAGAAGCCGATGCCCTCACTGACCAGGTGTTAGCAGACCACAAGGGCTGTGTCACCTTGTATACAGTGATTTCGAAATTGCCCATTACTCTGCCAGAGAACCCTCAAAGGTTTACAAACCCCTGCTTTCCTTTGTTCAGGAGAACTGATCTGACTCAGTCTCCCCTCCACCTTGGTGGAATAAAGCCTCTTGGCTGAAATAGTGCTTGGCTCGTGTCTCTCTCTCTACCTTTTCTCCATCTCACTGGACCTAACAGAAAAAATTCAAGCTTCAGGGAATTGGGGGGTACATAATTGAATCCACTACAGAAAGTGTATTGTGTTCCGATTCACCGAATTAAGACGGCATTCGAATTATTAAAAAAAAATCTGTGTAAAACATCATGAAAATTAAAAGACCCACCACAGAGGAGATGTTTGTTACACATATAATAGCAAATGTTTACTCTCAATAAAGTGCTCACTGAGCTACCATGCACCAAGTACTATTCTAAGCACTTCACAGATATGATCTCATTTAATCCTCACCTGAGCTTGAGAGGTTAGGTTTACAGTAACTCCCATTTTACAGGTGAGGAAAGTGAGGCACAGAAGTATGATGCTTTGCCCATGCTCTCACAGTGGCAGAATCAGGATTTGAATCCAGCTGGTCTGGCTTACCAATTATACTGTATTGCCTCTCAAAGGATTAATATTCAGAATGTATAAAGAGCTCCTATAAATAAACAACAGTTGACCTGATAGAAAAATGGGCAAAATACATGAATAAACAATCCCAGAATCAACGTACAATAAGCATATGGAAACATGCTTGACCCCAGGGAAATGCTAATTAAGACCATATAAAATACCATTATACCTACTAGATCAGGAAGAAACTTAAGAAATCTGAAAATACTAAGTGTTGGTAGAGATGTGGAGCAACAAAACACCAATGGAAAGGTGTAGTTTGGTAAAAATTCTTTAGTAGACAATTTGGCATTACTTAGCAAATGCCCATCCTATGACCCAGCAATTCCACTCCCAGGTGTATATGTCTGTATTAGTCCGTTTTGTGTTGCTTAAATACACAGAACTGGGTAATTATAAAGGAAAATGAAATTTATTGCTTACAGTTTCTAAGGCTGGGAAGTCCAAAGTCCAACTGGTGGTGGTGACAGACCCAGGGATCTCACATTGCAAGATGGTGGAAGCAGAGAGAGCAGAGAGAGAGCAAGACAGACAGACTCTCCTCTTCTTTTAAAGCCCTCAGCATGGAGCCAGGGACCACACACCCCTCCCACAACCAGGCACACTGCCAGCACGAGGGAGCATGTCAAAAACATCACCTCCATGTGGGTAGCCCACTGCAGCCACCACAATAACCATGGCTGCTGTGAAAGTGACTAGACACCACAACCACCACACAGATGGTCCGCCAGCCACTGGAGTGCACTGACACAAAGAGAGTCACCAGCAGAGACCCAAGTAAAGAAGAGGATGTCTCTCCGCAAAGCCCATTCCAGAGTGACAGAAGAAGCATCTGCTCTACAATAATAGTGGGGGACCTGATCCCACCTCTCAGCATTGGACAGATCATCTAGGCAACAAATCAACAGAGTAACCATTATTCTTTCAGAAGGAGAGAAGAGATCTAGGGTAATTAGAGGGGGGAGGGTGAAAGGAGAAGGGGATGGGGAGAGATTGGACAAGGGGCATAAAGAATAAGTTCGATTTGTAACAATATATATGCTAGTAATATTGATTTGATCAACATATCTCAACGTTGAACCCCCAAAATATGTATAATCAATTTTGATTCAATAAAAAATTTTAAAAATAAAATAAATACAGCAATTAAAAAAAAAGTTCCCAAAGGAATCACAGGAGTCGCTGCAGGGAGGTGTGAGCAGATGAGGCATGAGCAGATGAGGCAGCACCTTGGGACCCTCCTTCGTAAGAGGAGCCGGGCCCACCCTGTGTGGTCTCAGCTGGGGTCAGAGTTGGGAATTGCACCCTAATCGTATTAACATACTGATCTTGTAGAAATTAAGGTGAGATGGAAAAATCATTCTTTTGCTAATCGAAATACATTTACAGATACTGTGTGCAGGCTAAATGTAGGCATCAGTAACCGTTGGATGCATAAATGAGTGGATTAATGAGAAAAAAAAACAAAAGCCCTCAGAACCACCCCCTGACCACCATTCTTAATCCACTCACTACTGCACGGTCCTACAATCCAATCTCCTCTTCAAGGCTCCACCTTTCAGTTACTATAATAGTTTCCCACCCTCTTAACAGTCACAGTGGGGGCTAAGTTTCTAATACATAAAACTTGGGGGACACAACCCAAGCTTCAGGGAGTTTTGGGGGGACACAATTCAATCCACTACAATATTCTAAAGAAATGCATATACATGTGTCCTAGGAGACACGTGCAAGAGTGTTTATAGAAGCACAGTGTGTAGTAGCAAAAAACTAAAAACAACTCAAATACCTACTGTCACCAAAATGAGCACGTGTGCTACACTCACGCACGGGAGACTACGCAGAAGTGAACATTAAATGAACTGCAGCTGCAAACATGGATGAATCTTAGAAACAGAAAGCCGAGTGAAAGAGCATGTCACAGAAGACTACCCAGCGTGCGAAACCATTCTTTAAAGAGCACTTTTGTTATGGACAATTTAAAACATAAACAAAAGTAGACAAAATGGTGTAATGAGCCCCCACATCCCCATCACCTACTTCAACAGTGGTTCACTCATGGCCAATCCAACATCACTTACACCCACCCCCCATATAATTCTGAAGCAGATCCCAGACATCATTTCATTCCCTCAGTAAATATTTCAATATATTTCTCTAAAAGATAAAAACTCTTAAAGAAGACTGTAACCTGGGCCGGCCCGTGGCTCACTCGGGAGAGTGCGGTGCTGATAACACCAAGGCCGCGGGTTCGGATCCCATATAGGGATGGCCGGTTTGCTCACTGGCTGAGCGTGGTGCTGACACCAAGACAAGGGTTGAGATCCCCTTACCGGTCATCCTTAAAAAAAGAAAAAAAAAAAAAGAAGAAGACTGTAACCTGAATAGCAATCACACCTAAGACATTAACAATAATTCCTTAATATCACCAAGTTCCCACATTTCCAATGGTCTCATAAATGTCATAAAATTGTTAGTGAATTATTTGCTTGAATCATAACCCAAATAAGGTGGATTAACTGCAATTTATTGACATGTCTCTTAAATCTCTTTTAATCTAAAGATTTCTTCTTTCAGCTTTTTTTCCCCCACCCTTACAATTTTTGTTTGCTGAAGCCCAGGGTCATCTATCCTGGATAGTTTCCTACAGTCTGGATCTGGCTGGTGCTCCCCTGGTGGCATTTGACACATATCTGTCTCCTATAATCCCTGTGACCTGGGCATTAGTTCTAGATGCTTTATTGGTTGCAGGCTCAATTTTTCAGTAAGGCGACTTCCTAGAAGGTGTTTGTTTTTCCTACCAGGAGGAGGCATGTGCTATACCTCGTCTCTGCATTTGTGATGTTGGCAGCAGGTACTCAGCGCCTACATCCACTGATGCAAATGGAGACTGCAAAAATGGTAACATCCTAATTCTATTGTTTTGTCTTCATATCTTAGCTGGAATATTATACAAAGGGACTCTTCCCTTAGTACTGTTTTGTTGCCCTGAGGTGCAGTTCATAAAGGGTGAGAGAAATCCTTGATTCTTTCCCTTTATTTACCAGTTTTCAGAGCAATGCTAGCTTCTTAAATACCCAGATGTGTCAGAATTCCTTTAGAGAGCCTTCATTGGAACAGATGACCTAGTGGGGAAAGGCCTATCTCCAATTCTTGGCAGCTACTGATAACTACCAAAAAGAGCTGACACTTGAACCTGACTAAATCGGCCTAAGTCCATTTGCATCAAGAGGTGAGTGTGCTTGGGCCGGCCCCGTGGCTCCCTCAGGAGAGTGCGGCACTGGTAGCGCCGGGGCCGCGGGTTCGGATCCTATATAGGGATGGCTGTTGCACTCACTGGCTGCGCGTGGTGCAGACCACACCGTGCCGAGGGTTGCGATCCCCTTACTGGAAAAAAAATAATAAAAGGTGAGTGTGATTGAAAATGAAGCCCACTCAGAAGGCAGCAGAGTGGAGACCGGAGCTGCCTAGACCAGCTAGAGATAAAAGAGTCCCTGAGACGCAGTTAGGCCCAAACAGAGCCACATACGCTGCTCTGTAAGTTTGATGAGGTTCCAGCAGGCTAGCCTCCTAGGTGCTCTGAAAGCACCTTTCATGAAAGGTTCATTTGCAGTGAACTTGACCATAGATAGCTTTGAGGACCGTATTCAGTTAGCACCAGGCAACCAGAATCCCTCTGGAACTATTGGGTGGACACAGGATCACCTGAGCTCATGCCTTGGGCACAATTCCTGAAGGTGAATGATGAAAGTTTATTAGATTATTATACGCTGTTCAAACAAGGGTGGGAAGTATCTAAAATATTTTAGCCAACATTGCATGCTGCCAATTTCACCAATAAGAACTGTTTTTAACACCTACTATGCTAATTAACAAACCACTAAATGCACAAATGAGAATCCAGTTCTTTTTTTTTTTTTT
>NW_007727084.1:161836-163702 GCF_000696425.1 Galeopterus variegatus | reverse complement strand
CCTCCTCCTCCGCGTTGTCCCGAACTGAGGCCTCTGACCCGGCACCGTCCAGTCACCGGCCGGGGCCGCCGTGGCAGAGGGCACTTCACAGCCGAGGGCCAAGGACAGAGCTGTGACATAGCAGCAGTCGACATCCCCAGCCGCTCCTAGCTCGGTCCACTGAGAGGGCCTGTACAGGGACCTTTTCTGGACACTTGTGATTATTTCAAAATCAAAGCAAATATTATTCTTAAAAATAATTCTGCTGGGCTGGCCTGTGGCTCACTGGGTGAGCGTGGTGCTGACAACACCAAGTCAAGGGTTGAGATCCCCTTACCGGTCATCTTTAAAAATAATAATAATAATTCTTGACATTGATAATCAAGTAACCACAGGTTCGAGTATGGGCTTTAAAAAAAACCTACAGTTAATCACTAGCAGAATAAGAACAGAATGTGTACGTTTCAAATGGGTGGAACAGCTTAAAAGGAAAAGAGAGGAAAATGCAATCCATTTGGCAAAGGGCAAAAGGCAAAGGAAAACGCAGGGATCATAAGAAATGAAAATAGAAAGCGTGAACGATGACCTAAATACAGCAAGAATATCAGTTAAACAATATTATGCAAACGTGTAAAACTTACTTGGGTAAGTCAACAAACAAAATTCAACTCTATGTAACTTGATTCACAACACTCTTCAAAGAAAACAACACAAAAAGCTTTAAAAGAAAAGGGTTGGAAATAGATACCAGGCAATGCAAACAAATAAAAATCAGGGCAAATTTGATATCATAGAAAACTGAATTTATGGGATATAGCATTACTTAGGGCAAAAGAGGTTATTTTATACTGATAAAGTATATGACACACAACTAACAGGTGGCTGTCCTGATCATTTATTACACTATTAGAAAACAAGGAAAAATACACAGAGACACAGTGGTGATGGATAATTGTAAACCTCCATTATTAATCTTTATTTATTTATTTATTTAGTTTTATTTTTTTAAAGATGACCGGTGAGGGGATCTTAACCCTTGACTTGGTGTTGTCAGCACCACGCTCTCCCAGTGACCTAACTGGCCATTCTTATGTAAGGATCCAAACCCGTGGCCTTGGTGTTATCACCACCGCACTCTCCCGAGTGAGCCATGGGCCGGCCACTCCATTATTAATCTTTAAATATCAAGTATTAAACAAGACATTTTGAATAATATAATTAATAAAGTTAATTTAATAAATACACAACTCATCCTATCTATATACTTATTATTTTTAAGCATCTATCAAGTATTTGCAAAAACTCAATTCAAAAACCAATAGACATTGCATAGAGATTTATTTATTAAATAATAGATAAATTCCCATTACAATAAGGAAAAGACAATGTGGTTACTGTCACTGTTATTCAATACTGTCCTGGAAATTTTAGACACTGTGATAAGATATAAAAAAGAAATAGCCAGTAAAGTGACTGCATAGAACTAGAAATTAATAAAAATTGGAAAAGCAGAAAACTGACAAAATTCAGAAATTTAAAAAACTCTCCTAACCTCTCTAGATGAAGACAGAAAAAAATGCAATTAGGCTATCTACAAATTAACAAATACAGTTAAAATACTACTTGTCAGAATGTACTATAATCAGAGATCTATTAATACCCTTAAATTATTTTGTTATTAAATACAAATAACGAAGCAGTATACTGCATATATATATATTTTTTGGCAGATGGCTGGCAGGGGAATCCGAACCCTTGACCTTGGTGCTTTAACACTGCTTTCTAACCACTGACCTAACCAGCCGGCCACAAATAATTTTTTATTTGTTTGATTTCCTTTTTTGTTTCTTTTGGTTTTTGTTTTTATTTACCAAATAATTTTTTTTT
>NW_007727084.1:149761-161675 GCF_000696425.1 Galeopterus variegatus | reverse complement strand
GGCAACAGATCGCAACCCTCAGTGTCGCGTCCGCACCTCGCTCAGCCAGTGAGCAGGAACCGGTCTGTATGTCTGTATGTGGGATCCGAACCCTCGGCGGGAGCGCCGCTGCACTCCTAAGCAGCGCACTGTAGCAGTGCGCCACTGGGCCGGCCCCCAAATAATTTTTTTAACGAAAGAAAATAGGTGCAAGAAACTAATAAACACAAAAGTAGAATGGTGGTTGCCTGCCATGGGCTGGGGGATGAGGGCATGGGGAGGTGATGTTTAATGGGTACAGAGTTCCAGTTTTAGAAGATGAAAAGAGTTATGAAGATGCATGGTGGTGATGGCTGCACATTATGAGTGTAGTTAATACCATTGAAATGTATACTTTAAAATGTTAAGATGGTGAGCTTTATGTTATTTATGTGTATTTTACTACAATAAAGAAATTGGAAAACAGAAAGGACATTAGTCTCCCTCCGCCCATGGTTTTTTGCTTCCCAGTTTCAATTACCTGAGGTCAGCAGTGGTCCAAACATATTAAACGAAAAATCCAGAAATAAGCAACTCACAGGTTTTGAATTGCTGTTCTGAGTAGCACGATCAAAACTCCCATTGTTCTGCTTGGTCCCACCCAGGACATGAATCACCACTTTGTCCCCTGTATCCATGCAGCATATGCTACTGACTTAGTAGCCGTCTCGGTTATCAGCTCAACTGTCAGTTAGTCACTTAGTAGCCGTCTCGGTTATCAGCTCAACTGTCGCAGAATTGCAGTGCTGGTGCTCAAGGTCAATGGCAGCCTTATCATATATCACAATGCCTGCATTAGTCACCTCACTTCATCTCATCGTGTAGGCATTTTATCATCGCTTATCGTCACAAGAAGGGCGAGTACGGTACAATAAGATATTTTGAGAGAGAGGGAGACCACATTCACATAATCTTTATTACATTATATTGTTATAATTGTTCTATTTTATTATTAGTTGTTAATCTCTTACTGTGCTTAATTTGTTAATTAAACTTTATCATAGGTATGTATGTATAGAAAAAACATAGATTCAGGCATCTGTTGGGATCTTGTATCTCCTGGGGATGAGGGGGGGACCACTGATGTAAATGAATTAGACCACAGGGAAGCAATAAAATTGATAAATAATGCAAGAGCTGTTGAACACTGGAAATTACGAAACATTGTTGAAATAATTATTAAAGATTTAAATAAATGGAAAGATGTTCATGGATTGGAAGACTTCATATTATTAAGATGGCAATACTACCCATATTGGTCTACAGTCTCCATGCAATCTGTATCAAAATCCCTGCTGCTTAGAAAAGGGACTCAAAATAGTCAAAACCATCTTGAAAAAGAAAAAACAAAGTTGGACTCACTTTCCAATTTCAAAAAGCTACCATAATAAAGGCAGTGTGGTATTGGGATAAGGTTAGACTTATAGATCAATGGAATGGAATTGAGGGTCCAGAAATAAATACATATATTTATGGCCAATTAAATTTTGACAAGGGTGCAAAACAATGAAACGGGGAAAGACTAGTCTTTTTAACAAATGCAGGGACAACTGGATAGCCACATGCAAAAGAATGGAGTTGGGCTCCTACCTCACACCATACACAGAAATGAACTCAAAATGGATCAAAGGACTAAATATAAGAGCTAGACAACTCTTAGAAGGAGACACATGAGTAAATATTTGTAACCTTGGATTAGGCAATGGTTTCTTAGATATAATGAAAAGCATAGGGTAAAAGAAAAAATTCATAAATTGAACATCATATTAAAAACTCTTATGCTGCAAATGATACCATGAAGGAAGTGAAAAGGCAACTCATACAACAGGAAAAAATATTTGAAAATCATATATCTGATAACGGACTTTGTGGTGGTTGATTTCATGTTATATGGCTAGGTCACGGTTCCCAGACATTTGGTCAAACATATCTGGATGTTTCTATGAAGGCATTTTTTATATGAGAATAACATACATTTATTTATTTACTTATTTATTACATTTTATTTTAATTAATTAATTTATTTATTTAAAAGATGACTGGTAAGGGGATCCTAACCCTTGACTTGGTGTTGTCAGCACCACACTCTCCCAAGTGAGCCACGGGCCGGCCCTTACTTTTATTTTTAAAAAGTAAACTTTATGGGCCGGCCCGGTGGCGCACTGCTACAGTGCACTGCGCTCCCACTGAGGGTTCGGATCCCGCATACAGACCGGCCGCTCACTGGCTGAGCAAGGTAGGGGCACAACACCGAGGGTTGCGATACTGTTGCCGGTCCCGGTCCGGTACGGGCGCGACACTGAGGGTTGCAATCCGTTGCCGGTCACGAAAAAAGACAAAAAGGAAAAAAAAAAAAGAAAATATTCAACTCTGTTATAGAAAATGAACACATTTGTGAAATATAGACAAAACATTTTTATATACGTTAAGTACAGGTAAGTAGATAGTAAGAAAAAGTTTGTTAAACATAGAATTCGTAGAATGAGTTAAGTATAAGACTGTCAGTTAGACGTAGTGAAACATAGATAGGAAGGGATGAAAGGAACAAAAGGTACCTAATATTCATGAGATAACTGGATATTAAATATTCATTATACAGAGCTGGCCTGTGGCTCACTTGGGAGAGTGTGGTGCTGATAACACCAAGGCCACGGGTTCGGATCCCTATATAGGGATGGCCGGTTAGCTCACTTGGGAGACATCGTGCTGACAACAACAAGTCAAGGGTTAAGATCCCCTTACCGGTCATCTTTAAAAAAATAATAACAATAAAATAAAAATAATAATAAAATAAAAAATGAAAAGGCTAACCACAGGTGGGGAGAAAAAAATACATGTATTTGATAAAGGACTATATCCAGAAAACATAAAGAAGCCTTGCAAATCAATAATAAAAAAATAAACAATCCAATTAAAAATGAGCAAAAGATTTGAATGGACAATTCACGAGAGAAGATATATGAATGGCCACTAAGCACATGAAAAGATGCTCAACAACATTAAAGGAAAATGCAAATTAAAACAGCAATGAGAGATCAATATACATCGACAAGAATGGATAAAATTGAAACAAACAAAAAAGCAAAAACCTGGCAATTCCAGGGCCTGCCCGTGGCTCACTAGGGAGAATGTGCTGCTGATGATATGAAGGCCACGGGTTCGGATCCCTATATAGAGATGACTGGTTGGCTCACTTGGGAGAGCGTGGTGCTGACAACACCAAGTCAAGGGTTAAGATCCCCTTACCGGTCATCTTTTAAAAAAAAAAAAAAAAAAAAAACCTGACAATTCCCCGTACTGATGAGAATGCAGATTAAGTGGAACGTTCATATATTGCTGGTAGAAGTATAGAATGGTTCAAGCGCATTGGAAAATAGTTTGGCAGATTCTTATAAATTTAAGCATATGCAACCATACTCAGCTCCTGGGTGTTTACCCAAAAGAAACAAAACATGCCCACACAAAGACTTGTTCATACAATCTTTATTCGTAATCATCAATACTGGAAAGAACTCAAATGTCCATCAACAAGTGAATGAACAAACTGGTATGGTCATACAATGGATTACAAACTCAGACAAAAATAGGTGAACTACAGGGGCAGGCTTATTCATCAGTTGGTTAGAGTTCAGCCTTATAATGCCAAGGTCACAGGTTTGGGTCCCTGTACAGGCCAGCCACAAAAACAAAACCCCAAAATCAATCAATCAATAAAATTAAATTGCAGCACACTCCCTGCCTTAAAATAAACAAACAAAAAATTACATGCAAACACATGAATGAACTTCAAAAACATTATGCTAAGGAAAAGTAGCCAGATATTAACACCAAGGTCAAGGGTTCAGATTCCCATATCAGCCAGCTGCCCCCCCCAAAAAAACCCATATATATAAATAAAATAAAAATAAATAAAAATTTAAAAGCAGCCAGACACAAAAGAGTACTGTACTGTTATACCAAATTTTAGAGCAGAAAAACTAATTTAAGAAGATAGAGAGCTGGGCCGGCCCGTGGCTCACTCGGGAGAGTGTGGTGCTGACAACACCAAGTCAAGGGTTAAGATCCCCTTACCGGTCATCTTTAAAAAAACAAAAAAACAAAAAAAAAACGATAGAAAGCATATGAGTGACTGCCAAGTGCCAGTGGTGTGGGTGGCAAGGGATGATGGAAATGTCCTGTACCTTGATTGTGGAGCTGGTCACACAAATGTATTTGTCAAAATTCAAGGAATCGAACACCTAAAAAAGGATGAATTCTATTGTGTGTAAATTACACCTCAATAAAGTTGATACTAACCAAAAGAAAACAAAACATGATTTCCTAGTGGCTTAATACTCTAAGGTGTGGAGTCCCAGTCGCTTGGCTCCACAATCTACTTAATGTGTGATCTTGACAATTCACTTAAACTTCTTGTGCCTCAGATTCCTCATTTGTAAAATATGCATCAGAGAACATACTTCAGAGGTTTGTTTGGGAAATTCGAAGAATGGTTAGCAGAGTGACTAACACACAGTAGGGACTCAGGGAATGTTGCTTTGACTCATGTTGCTAAATAACAAAAACAAGGTGCAGTGGGTGGAGGGTGCTACCATCTGCGCAGCGGAAAAACTACTCCACGTGCATGCGTTTAGGAGTCCACAGAGGATTTTTTGAAAGATAATAAATGAAGACATGGGTAACATATTTTAAACGACAAACATAAGAAAGCTTTAAGTACAATGTAAGTTTCAATTTTTAATGAGCCATTTGAGAATCAGTCGCCAACGTGCTGCTCGTCACCTCCAAATACCTTACCGTGTACTTTCCACGAACAGTAACGCCCCCCCCCCCATCCATTGCGAGACAGCGGTGAAGCCAGGATTAACACGACGGCCTCCACCGTCTACTCCGCGGACCCCACCACCGTCCACCACCGGTGCCGATAACGCCGGGTTTCCCACCGCATATTTTGAAAGTTGTCCCGTATGGACATGTTATCTTTACACATCAGAAAAATAAAAAATATTTATGAGTTCTTGACACAAAAATAAAACTGAACTCATTGGACAGTGACCCCGGCCTAGGGGCGTGCAGACCGTCTCAGGTCTCCAAGGGCCGCGCACGGGGAAGCCCCGCGCTCCCCGCAGCTGCTCCGGGTCTGCGCGCACAGCGCCGGGCGCGTCCCGCCAGGGCGTGGCTCGGGACGAATGTTCCGGAATCGCGGCCCCGAGACCCAACCTGCAGTTCCCGATCGCGGCCGCCGGGCGGGCTCCTCGGTCCCGGCTGAGACCAGGGCCCGCCCCGGAGCGCCTCCCCGAGGGTGCGGGGTTCGGTACCTCGTGTGGTCCCCGCCCCCCGCACCCGTACCCCCGCCGTTAAGGGGAGCCTCAGTGACCCCGAAACCCGAACACCATGACACTGGCCGCCGGGGCTGGGCTTGGGCGTCACAACTGTTCGGGGTGGGGTCGGCGGTTGGGTCCAGCCCTTCGCGTCCTCCCACAGCTCGGCCCGGCGCTGCCATCGCATCTGCCTGGGGGTGTATGGCGGGGACTAGTCCGGCCTCGGGGACCGGGGCGGAGCTCGGTAACACCCGTCGAACTTCCCAGCCCGTCCCGCCCGGGGTCCTAGAGGCCAGGGGAGGAGGGGGTGGGACAGATGAGTTGGAGGGGGCAGGGAGCGCAGGGACCCGGGGACATTTATAAATCCTTACTCCGCGTGAGTTAGGGTCCCCAAGGGAGCAGGAGGGTGGGGACTCATTCTCTTTTTGTAGATGGACCCATTTTTCGTCTGTTGTATTTGCGACGGTCGCCAAGGGATGCCTTGAGGCCCTCCCCGCCCCCAAACGCCCGCAGATCAGCCCCAACCACATCACCACGTGGCTTGCTTTGCAAAATGAAGCATCAAGACAGGCGCCAGACCCACCCCCTCCCAGGTCGCAAACCTCCTAAGGCCTTTCCAGACAGAAATCGCCCTAGTGGAAGCAGGTTCGAATCCTGCCCCGGCCACGGATTCGCGGTGCGACCCCGAGTCAGTGTCATCGCCTCTCCGAACCTCAGTTTCCTCATCTATATGAAGGGGACACAGACACAGTCAGGTGCCCTGCGGGCTAACACTTTATTTGCCATCCAAGGCCCCGGGCTCAGAAGATCTTCACCGACTCCAGCTGCACGTCCCCGCCCACCTCCACGAGGCGCACGCTCGCCGGCGGCAGGCGGTAGCGGAAGTGGTGGTAGTGCGAGTCCCCGACCACGGTCTGCAAGGGCAAGGGTCAGGGGTCGCGACTCCGGAGGCCGACTGCGTGGGTCAGGTACCGACGCTGACACGCCGTGTGGCCCTGGGGAAGTCGCTGGACCAGCTGGGCCTCAGTTTCCCAGTGGGAACACGGGACAAGTGTTAATTGTATAATCTTGTAGTGAGGATCAGTGAGTTTACTGCTTGGGACATTTAAAAAAGTGCTTATTTAGTGTTGGCAGTTGATGTTGTTATGATTATTTCAGCGTCCATTGTCCCGCTATTGAAACGCAGAATTAAAGTCGTGAACGGTCTGGGTGGTGATGGGTCTGCAGGGACCACTCCCCGCTAGGACTTGTTCCTGGACGCTGTCCCAACCCAGTGCTCCCCGTGCCCCAGAGCCCTGACCTCAGACATGAATGAAGGGGGAATCCGGTCAAGGACGGCCAGTCTGAGACCACCTCTTCCCGCTGGGACACCCACCCCTTGGGCACAAGGCTCTTGCCCACCTTGTCCTGGCCCTGTCTTGGCGTCATCGCCTGTCCCAGAAACGCACCTTGAAGCCCTCATCAGTGACGATGACGAGCACCTCGAAGGGCTGCCCGCGCTGGAAGGGAATGCCCTGGCCCCGCTCCTCTCGGCCCCAGCTGCCTTGCTGTTTGCTGTTGAAGACCACCTCAGAGGTGTCCAGCCGGGGGTTGAAATGCAGGGCAGCATCGGCGCCCTCCTCCTCACTGCACAGGAAGTTTACATGGAACCTGGAAGTGGGGGACCATGGTGTCAGGGCTCAGGAACCACCCAGACCAAAGTCAAGGGCCAATGGACTGGGGCTCCCCATTTCTAGAGCACCCCCAAATTTACAAAGACCTGAAAATGACACATGCCACAGAAGGAGGGGTTGTGGACTAATGGCTAGAGAACTCAGATTCCCAAGGCATCCACAAGTTTATTGAGGCCCTGGGCACACATTCACTCAGACCAGGGTCCCTGTGCTTATGGTCAGGGTCCCCTCATTTCCAGAGTCTGGAGCTGCCAAGGAATCCTGGTGCTGATGGCTACGGTGTTCTGGATTCCCAGGGAATTTTCAATTCCCAGAGGATTAGGAACAATACCAGGAACCCCAACATTTTCAGGGTACCCTAGATTCCCAGAAGGCCTAAAGTTCTCACAGCCATGAAGTCATAGGATTGATTGCTAAGGCCTCCCACGTTGTTGAGAGCACCTCCAGAACTCAAAGACTATTTCCAGAATTCCTGGGGACTCAGACTTGGAAGTCACAGGACTATAGCTAGGAACTCTGAGGTTGCCCTGGTGCCCCAGATTCTTAGGGAGACTTGTGGAATCCAGACACACAGTTACAGGGCAAATAAGTGAATAAGTCAGATTTCAGGACAGAAATATCCTGGGGATTCTAAAACTCTGGTGGGCAGAGATGGCCCTAGGGTCCCCATCTCTGGGCTATAAGAATTGGGGGTCAGTTGAGCCTGGAGACCTCCCACTCCTTATCCCGGGGTCTGGGGTCTCACCTGCCAGCCTTGTCAGGGATGACACCTCGAATTCTCAGCACAGTGCCTGAGCGGATGCCCTCAGGCAGCGAGGTCTTGTGGGGGATGGTCTGCAGGAGTGTGGGGGGCAGGGGGAAAGGTGAACCAGGGAGACGGAGGAAAGGTGTGTCAGCCCCATGGACAAAGTGACCAAGACCAGCAGAAACAGTCAAAGAGAAAAGTCTCAGAGAGGAAGAAAGAGACAGAGACAGGGAAAGAGATGGGAAGAGAAATAAAGAGAGACAGAAAATTGTTCAAAGAGAGAAAAACCATGAGACGGCCACAAAGAGGGAGATGGGGACAAACAGGAGGGGGTGAGTCAACCCAGAGGCCACAGCCCTGGACAATTCCCAGCACACCCAACACCCACTTTCACCTTTGAAACAGGAGATCTCAGCCAGGCCCCAGCCCCTCCCCATCTGGCCCAACTTTGGGTCCAAGGCCCCCAAGCTCCCTCCTCTGGCCCCCTGGCACACTCACGTAGCTCCCTGACATGGCTGGTTCAGTAGGACAGGCAGCAGTGGTGGCGGTATAACTGCTGGGGGCCTTAAGTAAAGTAGAGCAGAGGCGGCCCTGGTGACTCACCGGCACCCCTTCCCACCCACCGCCCACGCCTGGCACAGACCCTGGCCCTGGGGCAAGGCTGGCGTGGCACCCTCTTCCTGGGGCCCCTGAGCTTTCCACTCACTGAGGGTTCCCAGGGGCACTGCCTCTTTTTTTGGAGCTAATAAGAGTATGGACAGTTTGTATTTATAATAATATTAACAGCGGAGAAGGCTCATTGTGCCACCGCCCAGCCAGCCCTATCTTTTGGCTGCCTGGCAGAGAGAAGAGACGCTCATTTCATACGTGGACATGTCAGGTCCTGAGAGGCCAAGCCGAGACTGCAACTCCAGGCCCTTCTTCCCAGCTCAGAACCTCCTGCCTAGGGCTGAGGGTGTCTCCCCTGAAGTCCCAGTTGATGCCTCCGTAACATAACAGTAACTACCAACACAGTAATAATAGAAAAGGCAGCTTTAAGGGGGCAGGAGTTTGGCCTGATTTGTTCAGCGCTGTACCCATGGCTCCTAGAGTGTGCCTGGCGTATGGTAAGTGCTCAGTAAATATGGTGGAATGAAGGAGGGAAAAGTAATGACAGCGGCCATTTCCTGAGCCTCTGGCCACTCTAGATGTGTGAGGAGTCACTGACTGCTCACCACGAGCAGCTGAGGGAGGGGACTGACCACCCCCGTCCTCCAGAGGAGGAAACTGAGCCTTCAGATGGGAAGCAGTTAGCCCGAAGGCGCAAATGGTGCAATACCATGCTGTCATTTCTTCATTTCTGGGTTATTCTGTTTATTCTGTCTCTGTGATCGTCTCTCTCTCTGTCTCTCCCTGTCTCTAACTCTGTGTACCATGTACTCCTGTCCTGTTTCTGTCCTTTAAGTCTTTCTCTCTTGTTCGTCCTTGCAGAACTCCTACCATCATCCCACTAAGTATGCAGGATGGAGTGAGGTGGGGTGGGGGATGTGCTCGCACCCGCCACCATCCAGACGAAGAATGACATCAGAACCCAGCCCCAGATCAGGCCCCATAGGCCCACGACTACTCTGGAAGAGGAAGACTGCAAGGGGTCGGGTGCGGGGAGGATGTTGAAAGAAGTTTCTTAATAGGCAGCGAAGAGGGAGGGGGAAGCTGAGCAGAAACCACTCCCAGCAGCCCAGTCGCCCTTCTTGATGGTTTCCATCCCCACCCCACTGCCCCCACTCCTGCCCCACCCAGCAGGTGGCAAAGAGGCCTGGGGCAGATGCAGACTGGCAATGGAAAGTTTGGGTGGAGACAGCCAGATTCAGAACCTGATCCACCTCCTCTTCCCCAACGCCAGGCCTCCCAGACTCTGTCCCCGCCTCACCACACACATCAGGTACTCGATGTGAGAAATGCCCTCACCTGTCAAATGCCAAAGAAAAGACACAGAGACATGAGGTACAGCAAAGCGAGACTTTAATGGTAGTCTTGCAAGATCGGGTGTCTGATGGGCAGGCACACCCAAAACGGTTACAGCAAGCAATTTGTTCCTTAGCGTGTAAGTCCCTCCCCCAGTTCCTCATTGGCTGAGTACTATGGGGTGCACAATCTTCCCCTGTCCAATGCCAAAGAAAAGACACAGAGACATGAGGTACAGCAAAGCGAGACTTTAATGGTGGTCTTGCAAGATCGGGTGTCTGATGGGCAGGCACACCCAAAACGGTTACAGCAAGCAATTTCTTCTTTAGCGTGTAAGTCCCTCCCCCAGTTCCTCATTGGCTGAGTACTATGGGGTGCACAATCTTCCTGGACATCGTGTAAATTTTATTATTTCCTTAAAAGGCATTTATTGCCCCCCTCCCTCTGGTGGAAAGGGGTGGGCTCAGACAAGCACATGAGTAAGGCCCACCAAATGTCCTGAGGAGGGAGAAGAACCAGGAAGTAAAAAGAACAAAGGGCTGGTGACCGGCCACCATCTTGAGAAGTCACTTTCGGGAAAGTGCGCTTTCTGGGGTTGTCACATCTGCAAGCAACCTTTGTTAAGCTATTCTTGAAAATGAATCACTTAGGCTATTTTCCTACACTCAAGATGGTGGTCCAGTTTGGGGGTGGGGGATAGGAGCTCAGAGAGGGAGGTTGGGCAGCTGCATTTCAGTGGGGGCTGTGTCACCCCATTTTGCTGAAGAGAAATCTGAGTCCTAGACAGGAGCTGTCTCCCACCCAAGGTGGTTGGGCCCTGGGATATATTGGGTCTCACGGTTGGCTTAGCTTCAGCGCAGCCATGTTGAGCAGCTTTCTACCTTTCCTCTTCCTTTCCCTTTTCCCTCTGGGAACTGAGATTCCTCTCCTGGGAAGAGGTAAACATTACCATTAGCATCAAAGGAACGTCTTATGGGCTGAGATGGTGGCTAATCAAGAGCCTATGCCCTAACTGACCAGATGTTATCAGACCACAAGGGCTGTGTCACCTTGCATGCCACTGATTTTTAAATTGCCCATTAGTCTGTAAGAACGCTCCCTAAGAGTCTTATAAACGTCCTGCTTTCCTTGGTTCAGGAGGACTGATCTGGCTGTGGGGGATAGGAGCTCAGAGAGGGAGGTTGGGCAGCTGCATTTCAGTGGGGGCTGTGTCACCCTATTTTGCTGAAGAGAAATCTGAGTCCTAGACAGGAGCTGTCTCCCACCCAAGGTGGTTGGGCCCTGGGATATATTGGGTCTCACGGTTGGCTTAGCTTCAGCGCAGCCATGTTGAGCAGCTTTCTACCTTTCCTCTTCCTTTCCCTTTTCCCTCTGGGAACTGAGATTCCTCTCCTGGGAAGAGGTAAACATTACCATTAGCATCAAAGGAACGTCTTATGGGCTGAGATGGTGGCTAATCAAGAGCCTATGCCCTAACTGACCAGATGTTATCAGACCACAAGGGCTGTGTCACCTTGCATGCCACTGATTTTTAAATTGCCCATTAGTCTGTAAGAACGCTCCCTAAGAGTCTTATAAACGTCCTGCTTTCCTTGGTTCAGGAGGACTGATCTGGCTCAGTCTCCCTCCACATTAGTGGGATAAAGCTTTTTGGCTGAAATGGCGCCTGGCTCAAGTCTCCCTCTCCCTTTTCTCTGTCTCGCCAAACCTTACAGGATCGAGCCAGGTCTTTGTGCCAAGGGCGTATTGGGACTGAATGAGAAGACAGCAGGGTTTCAGGTTATCACACCAACAGCTTGGTTCAGTCAGTTCCCCTGAAGGGTCAGCTCCATTATTCTAACATTATTCTCCTTTTTAAATACATTTCTTTATGCTGAATTCTGTATGTTGCTACTTTTTCCCATGGTCTCATCTCTTGCTTATTTCTTCATAGTGGCTGGATATAACTTTGCATGCAGCCAACCTGCAAGTCCGAATTTGTCTTTTTGGTGACTGGCCAGATGTTTGCATCCAATCTATTATTTTTAAAACCTGGTTTGTTTCTTGTAACTGAGATATGCCATGTTCCTGATTGATTCTTATTCATTTCTGTTATCTCTTATCAGTATTGACATAATACTTTCCTGAGAATTGTATTCCTATCTACATAATTAATGTATTCATTTCCCAATACTCCTTTTTATTGAGGTATATGTTGCATTAAATCAAAGGTGTAG
>NW_007727084.1:143445-149751 GCF_000696425.1 Galeopterus variegatus | reverse complement strand
GCTGACAACACCAAGCCAAGGGTTGAGATCCCCTTACCGGTCATCTTTAAAAAAAAAAAACCTAGTCACATGTGCATGTAGCCACAAGGGAGGCTGGGAAATGTAGTTTTTAGCTTTCCAATTGAAGAAGGTGTACCAGAAAGGGAATGAGTGGGATGCTGAGTGAGCCAAACTACAGTGATTACCAAATTACACGGGAAGATATAATTAATTACATAGTGCACAAGCATCTTAAACCGTGGGAAGATTTTGGATTTACTAAATAGAGATATGAAGGAAATGAGAACCCATGGTATTAAACACTCAATGATAAAAATCAACTCAAAAATGGACAAAGGGGGGAAAATGGGCAAAAGATTTGAATAGACATTCCTCCAAAAAAATATATACAAATGGCCAATAAACATATGAAAAGATGTTCAACATCATTAGTCATCAGGGAAATGGGAATCAAAACTGCAGTGAGATATACCACTGCACACACACTTAGTATAGTTATAATCAAAATCAGAAAATAACAAGTGTTGGGCCAGCCCATGGCTCACTTGGGAGAGCGTGGTGCTGACAACACCGAGTCAAGGGTTAAGATCCCCTTACTGGTCATCTTTTAAAAAATCAATCAATCAATAAATAAAATAAATAAATCAAAGACTCCTGACTCAATTCAGGCTAGCAATATGAATATCTAAAAGGCTCCATTTCCCAATAATTCCAGTTGCTTTTGTTGTGAAGCAAATTACTCCAAAGCTTAGCAACTTAAAACCACCGTTCCATGTGTGTGTGCTTGTGGTTTCTGTAGTTCAAGAGTTTGGAAAGGTCTCAATGGTCATGGTTTGTCTTTGTTCCATGATGTCTAGGAAACCTTGACAGCTAGGGACTGGAATCACCTGGAGGACCTGCTCATAGCCTCCTTGGGAATCCTGGACATTCTCAGAGTGGCCAGACTTCTCCCACGGCAGCTCAGGCCTCCACAAGCAGGTGCCCCTTCAGCCCATCAGGTGAAAGCCACCTTGACTTTTCTGACCTGGTCTGAGAAGTCATGCAGCATCCCTTTTGCCACATTCTCTTGGTTATGAATGAATTACTGAGGTCAAGACCTTACATTATGTTCCTTTTTTCTTTTCTTTCCTTTTTTTTTTTTTTGAGGCTAGCCAGTATGAAGGACCCCACATTATGGTAGTAGGAGTGACAAAAAAATTGGGGGCTTATTTTAAAACCACTCCATCCGCCCTCCCTTGCAACTACAGATAACCAATGGTATGTAAGTGGATATTCTATGTGGGACTTTTGGAAGAGTTCTTTGAATACTGACCCGGCTGAGAAAGAGCCACTTTGTCCATCCTTCTTACTCATTCTTCCCATCTGGAGCATACCAGGATCGGAGACTTTGTTCAGGAAGTAAAACTCGCACCTACAGATATCAGGATCATTTTTATCATTTTGTCATGACCACGAGGTTTTGCCAAGCCCCTTTTCTCTCCAATTTTAGTATAGCCAAAGATATACATACATAAAATAAAAAGAGACAATTTTACAAAGCTCATAGTAAAACAACAGCAGTCTTTCTCCTTATCCTGCCTCCTCATTGCCAGCCTACACAGAAGTCAGACACTTCAGCAGGATCTTTGCCTCTGTCGCTCTAAATAGTCTACTGATTGATCCTTCTGGATTTTTCCATTTGGGGTATTCTCTATTGACTTCCCACTAAGGAAGAAGATGTAGCTCTCCTTCATCTCTCCACCCTGCCTTTCCTCCCCCTCACTTCCTGCGTGGATGCCTCCTGTTCTCCACTGGAGTTATAGGGTCACTTTGGTTGGACCAATGTTCAATGTTTACATTACAGTGACTGTTTTAGTGCCATTCTCCACCTACCCCTGCGGTATATCTGTGATTTGTCCTTTTTTTGCATAACTTTATTTTTCCTAGAGTTAATGGTCATCCTGTTTTGTGTTTGCTTAGTTTTCTCTGTACTTTCTTTATTTCTTTGGCAGCTGTAGTGGATTGAATTGTGTTCCCCCAAAACTCCCTGAAGCTTGAATTGTGTCCCCCAAGTTTTATGTATTAGAAATTTAGCCCCCACTGTGACTGTTAAGAGGGTGGAAGATCCTATTATGGTGATTGAAAGGTGGAGCCTTGAAGAGGTGATTGGGTTGTAGGGCCCTGCAGTAGTGAATGGATTAAACATGGTGGTCAGGGGTGTGGTTCTGAGAGCTTTAATAGGAGAGGAGAGTTTCTCTCTTGGTCTCTCTGCTCTCTCTGCTTCCACCATCTTGCAATGTGAGACCCCTGGGTCACTGTCGCAACCACCAGATGGGCTTTGGACTTCCCAGCCTCAGAAACTGTAAGCAATAAATGTCATTTTCTTTATAAATCACCCAGTTTCAGGTATTTTGTTACAAGCAACATAAACGGACTAATACAGCAGCTGTCCAGTACAGGGATTGAATCCTGGACCTTGGTGTTATCAGCACCAACTGAGCTAACTGGCCAGCCCCCTTCTCTGAACTTCTTATGCATTGAAACACTGAGCCCTCTATTCCTTGACTAAATCTCCTCTCCATATGAGTTTTATGTATTAGAAACTTAGCCCCCACTGTGACTGTTAAGAGGGTGGGAAATCCTATTACGGTAATTGAAAGGTGGAGCCTTGAAGAGGTGATTGGGTTGTAGGGCCCTGCAGTAGTGAATGGATTAAACATGGTGGTCAGGGGTGTGGTTCTGAGAGCTTTAATAGGAGAGGAGAGTTTCTCTCTTGGTCTCTCTGCTCTCTCTGCTTCCACCATCTTGCAATGTGAGACCCCTGGGTCGCTGTCACCACCACCAGATGGACTTTGGACTTCCCAGCCTCAGAAACTGTAAGCAATAAATGTCATTTTCTTTATAAATCACCCAGTTTCAGGTATTTTGTTACAAGCAACATAAACGGACTAATACAGCAGCTGTCCAGTACAGGGATTGAATCCTGGACCTTGGTGTTATCAGCACCAACTGAGCTAACTGGCCAGCCCCCTTCTCTGAACTTCTTATGCATTGAAACACTGAGCCCTCTATTCCTTGACTAAATCTCCTCTCCATATGTTCAGATGGGCCAGACATTCTATCAGTTGCAGTGCTGGGGGATTTCGCCCCTGGCTGTCCTTTACACCTGCCCTCCATTGCCTACCAGGTGGGAAGGTGGTTGGAGCGCGGAGACTGTTGCCATCTTGAATCTCCTTTTTCCATCATCCTGGGGATTCCCTTCATCCCTTTGTCTCCTGTTTTCATTCCCACTTCCTGAAGCACCTAGTGCCATCCTGAGTCATTTAGGGGTTCTGGGTTCAATGAGTTTCTTCTCTGCTTTCCCAAGTCCAGCCTTAGGATTCAGTTTCTGAGATCTACTAAAAGGTGGCCGCTCATCTGGTACCTAAATTTGTCTCCTCCCCCCTTCTCTTTGTCCCTGAAGGTTTACACCTTAAAAAAAAAAATCCTTTGAAATGTAGTGGTTAAGGGCAAGAAATCTAGGTTCAAATTCTGACTCTGTGTTTCCTGGCTGCATGATCTAAAGACAGTTATTTTTCTCTCTGTGTTTGGAAAATGGGGATAACAATAGTCCCCACCTCAGGGGATTGCAGTGAGGAAGGAAAGGGTTAATGTGGACAAAGTGCCAGAGCTGTTGGACACGCCCAGACATACCATTTGCATGTGAACAGTTATTGTTAGAGGGTTTGGAAAGAAAGAGACATTATACACCTCCTGCCACCCGAGGTTTCCGTCCCAGTTGCTATTGCTGCATAATGCATTACTCTCAGCCTAGCGGCTTAAAATAACCTTTTTATTTGCTCAGGAATCCTGTAGGTCAGAAATTTGGACTGGCCACAGCAGGGGTGGCTTTTTTATACTTCTCAAGCTCTGGGGCCTCAGCTGAAAAGGCTCAGTGACTTGGGGGTGACATGAAAGCATGGGACTGGATCATCTGGAGTCTTCTTCACTCACAGTCTGTCTGGTAGACAATGCTGGCTGTGATCTCAGCCAGGGGTGTTGACCTGTGCACGTGGGTGCTTTCTGGACAGCTTGGGCTTCCTCATAATAAGGGCACCTCAAGATAGCCAGACTTCTTACATGGCAGTTCACGTAATAACTTCGTATAGCATACATTATACGAAGTTATACGATTTATTGTGGCACAGATAATTTTCGAAATCCATGCATAGTTTTTTCATAATATGCATTTTTCAAGAAGTTTTTGAAGATCCCTTGTAAAACAGCGTTTAGGTTTTGCCACTTCTTTGGGTCTTTATTTCCTTACAAGGGCTCCCATGTCACATAAAACTTATATTAAATGTATATGCTCCTCTCCTGTTAATCTATCTTATGTCAATTCAATTCTTAGGCCCAACCAGGACTTTAAGAGGATAGAGGTAAAGTTTTGCCTCCCCTACAATGGACATTTGGGTTGTTTCCACCTTTTGGCTATTATGAATAATGCTTTGAATGTTCCGTGTGCAATATTTTGTGTAAAAATACATGAGCTATAGTTTGGATACGTTTGGCCCTCCAAAGACTCATGTTGAAATTAGATTCCCAATGAGGCAGTGTTGGGAGATGGGGTCTAGTGGGAGGTGTTTGGGTCATGGGGCGGATCCATCATGAATAGATTAATGACCTGGGGGGTTGAGGGGGGTGAGTGAGTTCACCCTCTATGAGTTCCCATAAGAGCTGGTTTTTAAAAAGAGCCTGGCCCCTCCCCTCTCTCCCGCTTCCTCTCCTGCCATATGATCTCCATGCCCATGCTGGTTCCCTTCTACTTTCCATGTGAATGGAAGCAGCCTGAGTCCCTTGTCAGATACACTTGCCCCATTGTGGGCTTTCCAGTCTACAGAATTGTGAGCCAGATAAACCTCTTTTCTTTATAAATTACCCAGTGTCATGTATTTTGTTATAGCAACACAAAAGCTGGCTAAACAATATGTTTTTATTTAACCTTTGGTGTATGTATACATATATACACACACGAGTAGAATAGCTGGGTCCAGAATATATCTTTTTTAACATTTTCCTGCATACTCANTATTGCTGCATAATGCATTACTCTCAGCCTAGCGGCTTAAAATAACCTTTTTATTTGCTCAGGAATCCTGTAGGTCAGAAATTTGGACTGGCCACAGCAGGGGTGGCTTTTTTATACTTCTCAAGCTCTGGGGCCTCAGCTGAAAAGGCTCAGTGACTTGGGGGTGACATGAAAGCATGGGACTGGATCATCTGGAGTCTTCTTCACTCACAGTCTGTCTGGTAGACAATGCTGGCTGTGATCTCAGCCAGGGGTGTTGACCTGTGCACGTGGGTGCTTTCTGGACAGCTTGGGCTTCCTCATAATAAGGGCACCTCAAGATAGCCAGACTTCTTACATGGCAGTTCAGGGTTCCAAAAATGAGCAAACCAGGTCACAAGATGGCACTCTTGTCTGACACAGCACCACTTCTGTTGCATTCTGTAGGTTACAAGTGAGGCATAAGCTACTCTGATCAAGCCGAGGAGCCGTAGACTACCCTCTCCTTGGGAAGAATGGTGAAGTCACAACACAGAAGAGCCTGTGGGATGGGAGATATTATTGTAGCCATCTTTGGAAACCACAGCCTGCCGTATTTCTCAAACCCTTCTTGATGAAGTCTAGAGTTTCCGCATCTATCCCCAACCTATGGCCCTTGGATTCAAATTACACATTCTCAAGTTTGATATGTCAGTCACATGCATTGCGAGGACTTCTTTGGCTGACCAGTATTTCAACTCGATCTAGTATTCTGTCTAGGTGAGTTCCTTTCCCATTTTCCTTACCTGACGGAGCCACGATGCTTAGAGATATTCAAATGACATCTGATCTGGGTCTGTGCATCTCTTGTCTTGTTTGGCCTTGGATCAGATTTTATCATACATTTTGTTGTTATTGCTGGGGACATTTTTTCAGTTGTTTATATCTTTAAATTTTTTGTTGTTGTTATGGAGAATTTCAAACATGCACAAAAATAGATGGAACATAGTAGAATGACTATACCCCCCCCCCATACCTCTCACCCAGTACACCACCAATCAAACCACAGCCAGGTCTGCCCCGTCTGCATGCCCAGCCACCTTCCACCTCCCACATTATCTTCATTGAAATATAATTCATATATCACAAGCTTAATCATTTACAGCACACAAGTCAGTGGGTCTTATGGTTTTTCCTGTATTCGCAAGGTTGTGCAACCATCACCACTATTTAATTCCAGAACGTTTCATCATTCTCCACCCCCACCCTCCAAAAAACCCCATACCATTAGCAGCCCGTCC
>NW_007727084.1:141112-142014 GCF_000696425.1 Galeopterus variegatus | reverse complement strand
GGCGGGGGCGCCACCGCGCTCCCAAGCGGCGCACTGTAGCAGTGCGCCACCGGGCTGGCCCGAGTCCTTCATTTTTTTATGGCTGAAAACATTCCATTATATGGATAGACCACACTGGGTTTTTCCGTTCATCAGTGAATTGACAATTGGGTTGTTTCCACGTTTTCAGTATTGAATAATTTGATTCAATATTATGAATAATGCTACTATGAACATTAATTTACAAGCTTTTATGTGGACAATGTTATTATTTTTCTTGAGTACATACCAAGGACTGGGATTGCTGGGTCATGTAATAACTCCATGTTTAACCTTTGAGGAACTGCCAGACAATTTTCCACATGGACGGTACAATTTTACATTGGCAACAGCAGTGTTGGAGGGTTCCAATTTCTCTACACACTCACCAACACTTGTTATTGTCTATATTTTTTATTATTGTCATCCTAGTGGGATGGTTATGAAAAAATGGTGTTAATTGTGATATGTTTGTGAAATGTTTCAAATATTAAATAGCTAACTGGGCTGGCCCATGGCTCACTTGGGAGAGCATGGTGCTGACAACACCAAGTCAAGGTTAAGGTCCCTTTAATGGTCATCTTTAAAAAAAAAAAATAGCTAACTGATTAGCCTTGTGAGTTCTACTTAAAGTATATAATTGAGTAATAATTTAGACTTGTGAATTTAATTTGAAAATATGATTTCTACTAAATTAGAAATAGTCCTGAAACATTTAAAGATACTTAAGACTCACAATATTTTATATTATTTAAAATTTTTGAGGGCTGCCCCGTGGCTCACTCAGGAGAGTGCGGTGCTGATAACACCAAGGCCACGGGTCCGGATCCCGTATAGGGATGGCCGGTTTGCTCACTGGCTGAGCGTGGTGCTGACAACACCAA
>NW_007727084.1:138541-140125 GCF_000696425.1 Galeopterus variegatus | reverse complement strand
TAAAATTTTTGAGACCATTGCAAAATTACAGATTAGTTGCAAACACAGCACTGTTTGAACGAGTTGCTACTATGGAGCCCATGACCCCTGGATACTCTAATGGGTGTTTTCTCCATAAACAAGGACAGTCACCGACAGCCGTCAATATCGGGAAACCAACACTGAGCCACCACAGCCGTCAGAGCTTCAGCCCCATTCAAGCTCTGCCGGTTGCTGGGACAGCGCCCCCGCAGCACAGGACCCAGCTCAGAAGCCCACCTCTGTTCCTTCAGTTTCCATGGTTTCTCAGGCTTCCTTGGTCTTTCAGGACCTTGACGCCTTTGAGGCTGACAGGTCACTGTGATGTCTCCTCATCATTACATGCAGGTGATGCGTTTTTGGCAGAAGAGCCACCGAAGTGGCACTGTGTGCAGCTATCTAGGTGCACATGATTTCCATCTGTCCCCTTACTGGGGATGTGGACTTGGATCACGTGATGAGGGTGGTACCCGCCAGGCTTCTCTCTTCTGTCCTTTGTGGCTAGTAAGCATTCGGTGAGGAGGTGCTTGGAAACTGGGAATATCTCCTGGTTCGTCAGACTTTGAGCACTTCTATCATTTCTTTATTCACATCAATACGGACACCTGGCTTCCTAGTTTGTCCACCGTATTGCCTCCCAGGACTCTTGCTGTCCCAGGTGTAGCCTGTGGGACTCCTTCAGGCCGGCTCCTGTACCTTCCCCCCATGCCCATCACTCTGGGAGCTCTGCCTGTTTGCCAACACAAGTTGTTCCCGGCACGTCCTGTACTTTCCCTGCTCAGGCCTTGCAGCAGCCATTTCTACAAGGGCCCCTTAGTAGAGACAGGTAGGGTCCTCAGGCAGCAAGTCAGGGTGCAGGTGTGCTCCCTGTTATGCAGGTGTCTCTGTTCCCGGGCCCTCTCAGGGGACTGAGGAGGGGACATAGGAATACACACGGGTGTCTGTACACACAGAGATGCACACACACGTGTCTGCATCTACATGTGTCTCTTTCATACACAGATAATACTCATCAGTCACAGAGGGAGAAATACCACGTGGCTCACTCACACGAGGCACTTAGTGCGGTCAAATTCATCCAGACGGAAAGTGGACTGGAGGTGGCCAGGGCACGGGCAGAGGGGACCGGGAGTCAGTGGTTTTTAATGAGCACAGAGGTTCCATTGGGCGACATGAATTAGTTCTAGAGACGGCTGGTGGCGACGGCTGCCAACAGTGTGAGTGGACTTAATCCCACAGAACTGAGCATTAAAACTGGTTAAAATGGAATCACACCAAGGTCAAAGATTCACACCCCCAATTGGCCAGCTGCTGCCAAAAAAACCCGTTAAAATGGCAAATGTTATGTTACGTATATTTTACTGCAATAAAATAACTTTTACACAGCCCCCCTCCCGTTTGAACCGGTGCTTCGCCCCGACGCCTCCGGTCCCGTGTGACTTCACAGGGCTCGTGCCGCCTCCCCCGTCCACGTCTGTAACTCCCTCCCGAGAGAGAGAAGAGGGCCCGCCCCGCGCCCACTCCCATTATACGAAGTTATACGAAATCAATAAATAAAATAAATAA
>NW_007727084.1:130857-137541 GCF_000696425.1 Galeopterus variegatus | reverse complement strand
GAGGGTTGCGATCCCGTTGCCGGTCCCGGTCCGGTCCGGGCGCGACACTGAGGGTTGCGATCCGTTGCCGGACACGAAAAAAGGAAAAAAAAAGAGAGAAAAAAGAAAAAGCCAGATTTTAAAATTATTTTCATCATTTTAATGTTACTTTACAAAAACCAAAGCAGCCCTGAAATATCTTCACTGTGTACAAAAAATAACCAAAAAGTTATCAATGAACTGACATTGACAGAACCTGACAGAGCCTGCGATTTTATCGTGGTTGTTGTTGGTTTTCTTGGCTGGCCTGTACGGGGGTCTGCACCTTGGACCTTGGTGTTACACCAAGCTCCAACCAGCTGAGCAAACTGGCCAGTGGAGCTTGCGATTTTAAATTCCTACAACCACCATGTGTACAATTACTTGATTGTGAAGTATGCATAAAACAAATGTACTTCACAGGGCCTGGTTTTCCAAAGCCTTGCAGTTTCAAATATTGACCTTGCAAAGGACGGGAAATCTTCCCCAGGCTATAGTCTCTGTTGTAAGATAAAAAATTGTAACACAGCAAGGTTGCTGGCTCAAAGACAGACAGGTTACTGATTGATATGTAAAGATACTTGGAAATTGCTGTAAGAAGAGAATGTTTGCTAAGATCAAGCTTCTGCTGGTGGATCAACTTAACTTCTTGAAAATTGCATTATGGAATGCCTATTGTTAAACTTGTTAAGCTATACTTAGCAAAAACACCATCTATGTTCTCTTCCTGTAACTTCCTGGTCTTGAGAATAAATGCGGGAAGAGAACCCCAATTCAGGGTTAATTTCCCAAATGGAAGGGATGCCTCTGTTTTGAGGGTTCCAGGAGATTAACCCCTTTTCAGGGCTTCTCACTGCTCAGGAGAGATGGGCTTTGAGTAATCTTTGGTGGCTCCATCACCCAGGGGAAAAGGGGTGACAAATCCATGGGAGGCAAAGCAACAGTTGATTTTCACCTAAATTATTTCCTGAAGGTGGCCTAAAGTAAGAAAACTCAGACTGCCCCAGCCTTTTTTTTTTCATGGCAAATAAAACTTTGTGGCTATTAAATGCTCAGGGTGACAGTGGTTTCCTGGGGCAGGTAGCGGGAGCTGGCTGTGGGAGGAACAGGAGAACACTTGATTGCGGAGGGTGTTACACAGGTCTCCACAATTGTCAATATTCATTCAACTATTCCCTTAAAATCTGCACCTTTGATTGAATGGGAAGTATACCTGGATAAAATGGAGTATTGGGAAATGAACACATTAATTATTTAGGTATGAATACAATTCTCTGGGAAGTATTATGTCAAAACTGATAAGAAAGATAATCAACACAAATGAATAAGAATCAATCAAAGACACAGCATATGTCATGAGAGAGAACTTTAAGTGGCTAAAATAAAGAAAAATGGAAAGCAAATTTCTGTCCTAAGGTAAAATGCCAGTATAAAGAAAGGAAGAATAGGACAAAACTGAAGGTTTAGACAAGTCGAAGATGGCTGTGGAAGATAAATCTCATGAATGGAATTTTATATCTGATTAAGTTGGCTTAAATTAGAAGGGAATCATTTTCTCGTCAACTGTGTAAGTTTCCTAAGATCTGTAACCATGGCCATTTTAAGTCTTGTCCACATTTAATTGCCTTAGTCTGATGCTTTCTTTCAAAGCTCTTTGCAACCAATTATAGTTTTAAAGTGTTGTCTCTTCAAGGAGGTTCATGGAAAGATTGAAAAGGACTCTGACAAGTACACGTTTCTAATAACCTTGAGTTCATACCATAGGACTGAATTTCCAAATTCTAATGAAGAAACTGCTAACCAGGATCACCAGAGTAAGAATTAATGATGTGAGACTAAATGAACTGATGAAGAATTATGGTTTTTACGGCTTCTTTATTTCAAACATTGCTGGTTCTTTTAATATTTTGCTTTCTAGATTTAAGGAAACTTTTTTTTTTTCTTTTAAGCTATCTATTGCTTACAGCAATTTGGTAACATATACTTTGGTTCATGAAAAATTAAAACATTTGCTTTTCCTCTCTATCTGATCTCTCCAGAATTTGGGAACTATTAGTGAGTATTCTTATTTTATGGCAATATGGTTATTTGCATAGGTTCGATGAAAGTCTGTTCTCTTTAACAGGATACAGTTGGGAACATTGGCTGTATTACCAAGGCTGTGAGTGGAACGTCATATTTGAAAATGTGCATAGCATGCGTGGCTTCAAGGGTTCCCAGCCTACAGTGAGTGAGTAAAAAAGCTGTCACTCCATGGCTGACCCAGGAACTTCAAGATTATTAGACACACACACACAAAAGAAAACAACAACAAAAGACAAACAAACAAAAGATTATTAGATATAGCAGGCAAAGTAAATGTGTACTTTGGTTTGGTTTCCTAGAGAAAGTCAAGAGGTTTTAAAAGTTCAATCTGAGATTTCTTGTGACAATTTCCAGTAAAACAAATTTAAAGGGGCCTGTGAGGTTATTCTCACTGCACTTATGTAAATAACCAGGTGAATTGATCTTACTGTGATTATCTTTGGTAGAAATAAATTTGAGGGTAGAGAGAAAAATTATGTTACAAAAGGAAACTACGGGCCGGCCTGTGGCTCACTCGGGAGAGTGCGGTGCTGAAAACACCAAGGCCACGGGTTCGGATCCTATATAGGGATGGCCGGTTCGCTCACTGGGTGAGCGTGGTGCTGACAACACCAAGTCAAGGGTTAAGATTCCCTTACTGGTCATCTTTTTGAAAAAAATTTTTAAAATTTTAAAAAAAGGAAACTACAGTATACCTGTTATTAAGTTGTAGCCCTGTTCATTGCTTTTGACTTTTTTTTATCTACCCATAGACTGGGCTGGATTCTAAATTCTTCTAGTTTTCTCTAATATCTGGCTACAACTCTCCCACAAAGAATGAGAACTGTTCAGATCCTGAAGCCCTATAAGCCAAAGCTGGACAGCTTGATGTAAAACTTGAGAGACAAGTATCATGCCTGATGTGTGGGCCACACAGAGAACTCACCAAATTGCCCACAACCAGAGACATTCAAACAGCAAACCAGGAAGAGAAGTTAACAGATTCACGCTGTGGACAGGTGTTTCCAAGACTGTTAGCACAAGATTCCCTGTCACAACAAAACTATTAATTTTTTCTTACTTTTTCCTACCTCTTTCACTTGACAGGATAATGCTGTAATTAGGATTTTTGCAAACAGTACCTTCTGTGGGTAACTTGCAAAGTGTTACTTCCTGCTTTAATTTAACCCATTCCGGGGATTGTAGATGATAGAACTGCTACCTGCTGACTGAACAGGGAGGAATCTACACGGCCGATGACACTTCTGGTTGCACGTAGATGAATACATCGGGTACTGTAGAGACTCAGTTACAAAACTTAATGAACAGACTACTTGGCTTGAATGGGTAGACTCCTTACCTGGCTATTCAATTTTAGTTGGTTCGGTTCATGGGAACCCTGGCTAAGGAGCATACCTCAAAAAGCCAGACCAAAAGTCAAAATGGAGTGACCCCTGCTAAAGTTCCACATCGCCAACCCCTAAGTTGTGGTCTGACCTGCTGAGAAATCAGGAGAGAGAAATAACAGCCACTTTCTCAAACAGGCCACTTTAAAACTTCAACAGATGGGCCAGCCTGTGGCTCACTTGGGAGAGTGTGGTGCTGATGACACCAAGGCCAAGGGTGAAGATCCCCTTAACGGTCATCTTTTTTAAATAAATAAATAAATAAATAAAACTTCAATAGATAATGAAGTTCCTTCTGCTTTAATTCTTACACAAATTAAGTAACCTGATGTGAACCAATCAGTTATTTTTCAGTTGTTCTGTCTCCCTGTTCCGACCTTAAAAGGAAAGTAACTTTGAAATGACCAGGCCGGCCCGTGGCTCACTCCGGAGAGTGCGGTGCTGATAACACCAAGGCCACGGGTTCGGATCCTATATAGGGATGGCCGGTTCGCTCACTGGGTGAGCGTGGTGCTGACAACACCAAGTCAAGGGTTAAGATCCCCTTACCGGTCATCTTTAAAAAAAGAAATGACCAATCCACTTTTCGTTTTTGCTTTTTTAGCCCATTTTCTATCTATAAAGCCAACCTCTTTTGCTCAGCTTATTGGAACACTTATTCTATTTTATGGAAGGAAGTTGTCAAATTGACAAGTTTAAATGTTAAATGAGTGTATTTGAGCAAAGAAAAACAAAACAAAACAAGAATGACTCATAAATCGGGCAGCCTTCCAAACCAGGTTAAGTGTAGAGAACTGCAGCCAATAACATGATCCGACAGGATTCACAGGAAAGGGAAGTACAGTGTAGAGATAGCTTAATTGATTACAGTTTATTTGGTTAATTGGTTACAGAGCCTCCTACACTTAATAAAGCTCAGCTACTATCGTTAAACTCCATACTGGTTTGATCTGTCAGGCTTAATGCAGGAGCCGAGTCCAAATCAATGGCCTCCCACAAATTTTATTTAGCAATTTTCCCCTTTGGTAGGACTCTCACCTACACTGAGAGTGTGACCAAAATTTAGGGCATCAGCGCCATTCTCAGGCACCGTCATCCAGATTACAAATCTCAACACGTCATTCGTAGATTCTGGTGTCCTCATGATTACATATTCCCTTCAATTCTTATCATTCCAGCTGGAGACCATTTAGCATTCAGCAGATGGCTGCACGTATACATTTAAGACCTTCTGAGAGAATACGGTGCACCGGGAAGACTATGAAGAGGACAATGCTAAGAATTTGGAGAATGCTCAGTAGCCGGGATTCTCATGAAAAGAGCCTGTTTTGTTAATTTTTTGTAACTGAGTCTCTACAATATCCGATGTATTTACTTATGAGTAACAAAGGTATTAAACTGCTGCACAAACTCCTCCCTGTCCAGTTAGTAAGTAATCTGGCACCTCATAATCAGGTGAAATTAAAACAGGAAGTGAGAACAGTGGGTTCAGAAGCTTATTTTTGATGAAAAAAGGTATGTATGAGCAAGGAAGAATTAGATGGGGGTGTCCAGGGGCATCCGCCCAGGCACTGTGGTGAGAATTCAAGGAGTGAACACTGACAACACCGGCAAGTGAGACCCCGGACCCCCGGGGAGGTCTCCAGGCTCAGCCGACTCCCAATTCTTGCAGCCCACAGATGGCGACCCGAGGGCCATCTCTGCCCACCAGAGTCTTAGAATCCCCAGGCTATTTCTGTCCTGAAATCTGACCTATTCACTTATTTTCCTAATAGCTGCATGGCTGGGGTCCCCAAGTCTCCCTAAGAATCTGAGGTACCAGGGCAATCTCAGGGTTCCTATCTATAGTTCTATGACTTCCAAGTTACAGTCCCCAAGAACTCCGTAAATATGCTTTGAGTCCTAGAGGCACCCTCCACACCTGAAAGGCCTTAGCAATCCTATGACTTCATGGCTATGGGATCTTCAGGCCTTCTGGGAGTCTGGGATATGCTGCAAATGTTGGGGTCTGTTGGAGTGAGCGGGACCGAAGCCATGTTGGGACCTAAAACCGCATAGGCTGCAGGCAAATTTTAAAAAGACACAGTTTTTTTTGTGGCATGCATTTCTCTGAGTTCCCTCTTTTCCCACAGTTATTTGATATTGTGAACCTTAGTTATGGGGCAAGATGGCATTATTTACATACATGTAAAGTTATTTTTCCGGCCAACCTGCAGCCGCAGACTTGCACTTACTACTCGGACCCTGAGATAACAGAAAGGATGGGAGAAGAACCCAGATGGAGCCTTGGCGAGAACTGGCCCCTGGCCCCTTGCACATCTGCCTCCCTCCCGGTTTCCGTTTCCCACGTTTCATTCCCTCTGCCCCCTCTTAAAAACCCCTCAGTAAATCTGAGTCTTTGAGATGGCTTTCGTTGGGCCATTCTCCAGATTTACCAGAGAGATGGGATAGCCCAACGTCTCTCCTCAGGTCGCTGGTATTCCTGAATGAAAGCTGACTTCCATTTTCACCAACATTTCACTTTTTTTGGTTTTTTTTGAAAGGGGGCAGGCCGCCAGACGTGCGTCCCCAGTATCATGTCTAAGAATGTATCGTTCCTAGACCTCTGGGAAATGAGGACTCCCTGGGAATCCAGAACACCCTGGTCATCCGCACCAGGCCTCCCTGGCAGCTCCAGACGCTTTGGAAATGAAAGGACCCTGGCCATAGGCACAGGGACCCTGGTCTGGGTGGATGTGTGCCCAGGGCCCCAACAAACTTGCGGATGCCTTGGGAATCAGGTCTCCCCGTCCTTTTGTGGTGTGTGGTTTTCAGGTCCCTGTAAATTTGGGGGTGCTCTGGAAATGGGGAGCCCCGGCCCATTGGCTCTTAACTTTGGTCTGGGTGGTTCCTGAGCCCTGACGCCCTGGTCTCCCCCTTCCAGGTTCCATATTAAACCCGCTGTGCAGACAAGTCCCTGCCGTGCACCCCTCACCCCCGTGTAGACGCGATGACAGCGACAGTCCCCCCCTCCCCGCCCCCGCCAACCTTTGGCCTAAAGGCCGCCACAGCGAGCCCCATCACCACACTTCCTCCTCTCCTAACCCGATGGCCCTGAGCCCCGAATAGTTGCGACGCCCAAGTCCAGCCCCGGCGGCCAGTGTCATGGTTTTCGGGTTTCGGGGTCGCTGAGGCTCCCCTTAACGGCGGGGGTACG
>NW_007727084.1:126562-130112 GCF_000696425.1 Galeopterus variegatus | reverse complement strand
GTTCGTGGAAAGTACACGGTAAGGTATTTGGAGGTGACGAGCAGCACGTTGGCGACTGATTTTCAAATGGCTCAGGGGAAAAAATTAGGTTTGTATGATACAACTTTCTGTATGTTTGTCATTTCAAAATAAAAACATTATACATGTATACATATATATTTTGTGGCTGGCCAGTGAGGGGATCCGAACCCTTGACCTTGGTGTTAGCACTCAGCTCCAACCAAGTGAGCTAATCTGCCAGCCCATTTTATTTATATTTTTTAACGTTCTTTCTGTGAGGATATTGCCATCATCCATGTCTTCGATTCTTGTGCATTTTCTCAAAAATCTTCTATGCACTTCTAGACACGTGGATATGTAGTTTGTTTTCCCGTCCTGGCACAAATGGTAGCATTCTTCACTCTGCACCTGTTTGTCAGTTAGCAACATATAAGTAAAGACGGGGACTTCAGAAAGCTGGGGAGGGCTGGCAGGTTAGCTCAGCTGGTTCCAGCACAGCTTTGTAACACCAAGGTCAAGAGTTTGGATCCGCATTCCCGCCAGTCGCCAAAAAAAAAAAGTTCTTGGAAAAATGGAATTAAAAAAAATAGAAGATACAAACTTCAATTCTCAACATAAGCTCCATCAAGTTCAAGACATTTTTGTAAGTCATGAAGACACGACATTTTTGTAAGTCATGAAACCAGCCATTGAGTTCATCCCTCATGAACTCCTGGGAGTTTATCCATGTCAGTGCAGTCTTTTTTACATTATTAACTGAAGAAACATGGGTGCACTTTAAAGATTTTTTAAGATTAGGAAACTAAAGGAAGCCAGAAGGAGACGAATAAGGACTGTGTGGTGGAGGCCTAATGGTTTCCATAGAAGCTTTTGCAGAATTGTCCTTGTTTCATGAGAGGAATGAGCGGGAGCACTGTCATGGTAGAAAAGGACTCTCTGGCGAAGCTTTCCTGGGTGTTTTTGTGTTAAAATTTTGGCTAACTTTCTCAAAACACTCTCATAATAAGCAAATGTTATCATTCTTGGCCTCTGTAAGGAAAGTAAAACCAGTGTAAAATAAATAACAGCTTAGGCTCACTCGCCTTCCATCTGTTACAAATGGGCAAGATTCAGCATATTCACTAGAAACAAGTTACAAAAGTAGTGTAACTGCACGTGTGTGCCCATTTACTTTTTTTTTTTTTTTTTTAAAGATGACCGGTAAGGGGATCTTAACCCTTGACTTGGTGTTGTCAGCACCACGCTCAGCCAGTGAGCAAACTGGCCATCCCTATATGGGATCCGAACCCGTGGCCTTGGTGTTATCAGCACCGCACTCTCCCAAGTGAGCCACAGGCCGGCCCGTGCCCATTTACTGATTCAGCATGATTGTTGTAATTATGTCATGCTTGGCTTGGCCGCTATTGTGTACTACGTGTATAAAAGTACTGCTCTGAACCACTGGTTGCTGGTTGGCAGAGCATGGGGGGGTCAACAGAATAGAGCTTGAGCTTGTGTCTGAGAATAAAGCATGTCTGTGAGAGCTCACATCTGAAGAATAAAGTATGTCTACCTTGCATAAAGCTGCCAGAATCTTCTTACAATTACCTAACTCTAGACCTGCACAGGAAGGGGCAGAAGAATCTGAGATCCAGCCCGATAGCCTCCCAGAAAGTCAATAAGCGAAATGCCTTGAGCATCCCCAAAATTGTTGCCATGCCCTTTGCTCTTAACTGGTCTGGTTTTCTTTTGACTGGGCCACTTCCACCTCTTGGTAGCCAGGTCTTTGGATGGTTCTGGTAAAGCCATGTTTCATCTCCTGTTACAGTTCTTCGAAGAAATGCTTCAGGATCTTGATCCCACTTGTTTAAAATTTCCATTGAGAGCTCTGCTCTTGTTTGTCTGCAGCTGATCTGCTACAGACAAGAGCTGATCTGGGTGCAACAGTTCTGGCAGCCATCGAGTGGGAAGTTTGCTCAAGTGTAATTTTTCGGTCAAATTGTGTAAGCTGAGCCAGTTGAAATGTCTGTGGTATTGGCTATTGTTTCTGCTGTTAATTGCCAGTTCTCTTTAGGGCACAAACTAGGTTGATTTTTTCTTTGCAAGTTAATGTGGATGGTCTGCCACTGCAGGTTTCGTCTTCAACGTCATCTTGTTCCCCCCTGCTGCTCCTTTAATGGGGGGCTGGCTGGTACAGAAAAAATCAAACCTTGGACCTTGGTTTACCAGCACCATGCTCTAACCAACCAAGTTAACTGGCCAGCCCATAAAGTTGACAGTGATGGGATTCAAACATCCTTCTTATATTTTGGGGTGTTTTTGGGGGGGGTAAGTCTCACCAGTATGGGGACCTGAACCTGTGACTTTGGTATTATAAGACTGCACACTAACCAGCTGAGCTAACCGGCCAGCCCTAAACACCCCTTCTTAAAACAAGTCATCTATTTGCAAACTGCCAATTTCTCTGGACCACTGTCTCCATAAACCTTTCGTAAAGCATTAGTGATTTTACCATTCTTCTTCCCAAGCTTCACCATAAATTTGATGTTTGTTCTTGCTTCAATTTCAGCAGAATTCATGTTGCTCTGACAGGGGCTCTTTCAAACTGCTGTCTTTTCATTCTTAGTGCCACAACCTAGATAGATCCTGTTCAGATATGTTATAGCAAGTTAGTATGAGTTTATTCTGGTCCAAAAATTTTTACAATTTATGAATAGTTTTTATAATATGTGTTTTCCATGAACTTTTTGAAGACCTGTCCATATTTGCTTCATTCACTTTCTTGGCTATTGAGTGCTCATTGTATGGAGTAACTAACAAGAAAGGTCACATGAGCCCTTCTGGATGTCTGATGGTTTCGATCATTCACTACATTCAAACAATGCTGCAGGGAATGTCCTTGGACCCACTTCAGTGGACAGGTTTTCACTTTTTTATCAACTTCATTCTGATTATAAAATATATGCCTGCTTATTGTGGAATTTTGAATAAGAAATTTAAAATCACCCACAATTTAGAGACCCAGATAATACTAATTGTTAATATATTAGTGTAGTTCTCTCTTGTCTTTTTTCTGTAATAGTTCATGGACACTACACATTTTGGAGAAAATTTGGATTCTGATATATATCTCCATAACTAACATTTCCTGAATCCTACTATGTGTTAGCCACTGTGCTAATCATTTTTTCAATCCCCAAAATGACCCTCTGAGGTAGATATTCTTAAGAGTGTATTTCAAAAGGTTTGTGGAAAATGGAATTAAAAGAATACAAAACTTTCTATGAAGTTTCTGAAGACCCTTCATATTACTTCCATTTTGCAAATAAGGCATCTGATTCACGTGAAGGTTAAGTGACTTGTTCTTAAGGTAGAAACTTAGGTTATTGGCCTTAGGTCTTTCTTCCTTCCTAATATGTATTTAAAGCTCTAAATTTTCCACTAAATACTGCTTTAGCTGAATCATTTTTTTTTTCCTTTTTGTCTTTTTTCGTGACCGGCAACCGATCGCAACCCTCAGTGTCACGCCTGTACCGGACCGGGACCGGCAACGGGATCGCAACCCTCGGTG
>NW_007727084.1:124612-125562 GCF_000696425.1 Galeopterus variegatus | reverse complement strand
GATCCGAACCCTCGGCGGGAGCGCCACCACGCTCCCAAGCGGTGCACTGTAGCAGTGCGCCACCGGGCCGGCCCCAGCTGCATCATTTTGATATCCTGTGTTTTTACAAGTGTTTTTATTCAGCTCAAGATATTTTAAAATTCTCTCTGGGGTTCTTCTTTGACACATGGGTCATCTAGAAGTGTGTTGTTTAAGTTCCACATATTGAGAAACTTCCTAAATTTCTTTTTATGGTTGTCTTCTAGCTTAATTCTAGGATGGTTGGAGAACATATACTTGTGTGATTTCCATTTGTATATAGGTATTAAGGCTTATTTTACGGCCTAGCAAATAGTCTACTCTGGAGAGATTCCCACATGTGCTTTATAATAATGTATATTCTGCTTTTCCTAGTTGGAGTGCTAGGTGTTAGGTCAAACTGGCTGATAGCGTTCATGCCTTCTATATCCTTACTGATTTCTGTCTGGTTGTTTTATAAATTACTGAAAGAGGGGTATTGAAATGTACAATAATTGTTAAATGGTCTATTTATTCTATTAATTATGTCATGTAGTGTGGTTTTCACATTTCTTTTGGCGGCAGGCCAGTACATGGTTTTCACATTTTTATTAATCAATTTTATTTATTTTGTTAGTATTCATTTTGTTATTGTGGAGTTTTGATTATTGATTTGTAAGAACTCTATTAATGAAGTACACAGAATTCTTTTCTGTCACATATGTTATAAGTCTGTTGCACATATTTTTCCCATTTCCTATTGCATTTTAACCTTGTTTCTAGCCATTTTCTGATGTTTAGAAGATTTTGATTTTTCTTTTTTCTTTTTTGGTGACTGGTCAGTATGGGTATCCGAACCCTTGACCTTGGCGTTATTAGCACCACACTCTTTCAAGCCTGCTAACCGACCAGCCAAAGTTTTTTTTTTTTTCCTTTTTGTCTTTTTTTTTTTA
>NW_007727084.1:122173-123507 GCF_000696425.1 Galeopterus variegatus | reverse complement strand
GATCAACTCAGGAAATACCATCCAACAGAGTCAGAGGAGTGCTCCCCAAATTTTGATTTTTCTGTAGTCAAATCTAGCGATTATTTTTCCCTTGAAATTTCTTTCATTGTTTTTATATTTATAGAGTTCTTTTCAATTCTGTGATGAGAAAAATATTTTAGCATTTCTTTTAATTTATTCTTTAATCCATCTAGAACTTACGTGGTTTTTCTTTCTTTCTTTTTTTTTTTTTTTGTCTTTTTCGTGACCGGTAACTGCGCTCAGCCAGTGAGTGCACCGGCCATTCCTATATAGGATCCAAACCTGCGGCGGGAGCGTCACTGCGCTCCCAGCGCTGCACTCTCCCGAGTGCGCCATGGGCTCAGCCCAAGGTTTTTCAAAGTGTTAACCAAACAATTTGTTGATCATGATATCAGTGATTTGAGTTGACACCTTTTACACACCTTATTCTTAAGTACACTAGGGTCTGTTTTTATGCTCTTTCTTCTCATTCATTGTTCTATTTATTTGTTAATATAACACTGTTTAACTATTTTAGTGTATATTACGTGTTAATATCTGGGAGAGTAAGTCCTTTATTAAGTTTTCTTTCAAAGAAAAAAAAATATTTTGGTGGCTGGCCAGTAAGGGGATCCAAACCCTTGACGGTGGTGTAATAAGGCTGCACTCTAACCAACTGAGCAGAATGAATGGTTTAACTCCCCTCCTCCCCCTAGCCCCAGTCCACTGGATTTTTTGGTAACAGTTTACTGAGATATAACTCACATAGCATATAATTCATCCATTTAAAGTATTCAATGTTTTTTAAAATATATTCACATGGTTGTGAATCCATCACCACAATCTAATTTTAGAATATTTTTATCGGCCCGGCGAGCCCGCGAGGTTACTATCATATGACAAAGGCTTTGCTACAGTTCATCTTCCTCCCTGTGTACTTTCCATTTGTTTTCCTGGAATCCTGCTGCATCACAGAAGCTGGAAGTTTTGATGTTCCATTGAAATCACAATGGAAAGTCTTGATTTGACTGTTTCGGGTGAGGTATCTTGGACCTACAGCTCCTTCTCTAGCAAGGAGAAATCAGCATATCTGTTGAAGGCTAATGAAGAGAGAGCTCCTTCATCCCTTCCCCCTCACACAGCAAGAAGGGGCTATCTGTGAATCAGGAAGCAGGCCCTCACCAGGCACCAAATCTGCCACGGCCTTGATCTTGGACTTCCAGCCTCCAGAATTGTGTTAGCTTAACTTTAAGATATTGCCTCAGCCCCGGGTGCCGCTGGAACCGCGAGCCGGAGAGAGACTGAGCAGGCTGCGGCGCGACCAGGAGCCGGGA
>NW_007727084.1:104940-118035 GCF_000696425.1 Galeopterus variegatus | reverse complement strand
AGGAGGGAGGGGGGTTTCGGTAATGGGCCACAATAATCAACCTCATTGTATATTGACAAAAGAAAATTAAGAAAAGAAAAAAAAAAAAAGAATATTTTGATCACCTCGAAAAGAAACCCCATACCCATTCGCAGTCACTTCCCCGTTTTCCCTTCCCCCAGCCCCTGGGAACCACTAATCTACTTTCTATCTCTATGGATTTGCCAATCTGTACATTTTATATAAATGGAATCATACAGTATGCGGCCTTTTGTATCTGGCTTCTTTCACTTAACACAGTGTTTTCATGGTTTGTACGTGTTGTAGCATGTGTCGGTACTTTATTCCTTTTTATGGCTGAATGATATTCCATATGGAATGGCCATATATGAATGGAACGTATATGTTTATCCATTCGTAAGTGATGGATATCTGGGTTGTTTCCATATCTTGGCTGTTATGAATAATGCTGCTATGAACATTTGTGTACAAGGTTATTTGTGGACATGTGTTTTCATTGTTCTTGGGTACATACGTAGGAGTGAAATTCTTGGGTCATATGATAACTCTGTGTTAACCTCTAAGGAAGAGCCAAACCGTTTTCCCAGCAGCTGCACCATTTCACATTCCCACCGGAACTGTTTGAGGGTTCCTGTTTCTCCACATCTTCACCAACACTTATTATTGTCTTTTTTATGACGGCCACCCTAATAGGTGTGAAGTGGGTGTCATTGTGGATATGATTTGCATTTTCTTAATGACTAATGACATGGAATGTCTTTTCATGTGCTTGTTATCCATTTATATATCTTCATTGCAGAAATGTCTACTGACATCTTTTGCCCATTTCTAATTGTTGGGATCTTTCTAAAGCTCACATCTAACCATGGCCCTTGGCTTTCCCGGCCGTCCACAGCCTTCAGGACAAAATCCAAGCTCCTCAGCGTGGCCTGCCAGACCCTGTGGGGACTGTCTCCTACTGATCTGTGGCAGGCAGAATGGCTCCCCAAGGAGGTCTGCGCCCTACTCCCTGAAACCTGTGAATATGTTACACTACCTGGCAAAAGGGACTTTGCAGATGTGATTGAGATTATGGGCCTTAAAACAGGGGCATTATTCTGGGTTATCTGGATGGGCCCAAGATAGAGCTGGAGTCGGAAGAGATGGGGCAGAAGGGAAAGTTAGAGAGGTTTGAAGTGAGGGAAGTTTTGAAGAAGGAGGAGCAGGGTGATAAGGCGTGTGAGGGCCTTGAGGAGCTGAGAGAGGCACCAGCCAGCAAGGAAACGGGAGCCTCAGTCTGTTCAGCTGTTCAGCCGCGAGGAACTGAATTCTGTCAACCTGAATGCACTTGGAAGCAGATTCATCCCCTCGGTCTCCGGAACACAGCCCTGCCAAGACCTTGCTCGGCCTGTGAGCAGAGGACACAGCTGAGCCTCACTCTATATACAGAACTGTGGGATGATAAATGCATGTTGTCTTAAGCTGCTAAATTTGTGGTGATTGGTCACAGCAGCGACAGAAAAATAATATGTGACCTTTCTAGGTACTTTGGGGTCTCAACCTCCAGGAAGAGCTCCAGACTCCACCTCCCCTTCCCAAGCCCCTGCAGGCTCTGCAACTGATGGTGTTTCTTCACTGCCATCCCTGGGCAGTGACTGTCCAGTGACGGAGGGGTGCAGAGGGGAGGAGTCACCTCCCTACATGTGGTCCAGAAGGGAGGAAAGAACGCCCTAGACTGGAGACTGCCCCAGGTTTGCCCTCCACCTTTCCCACCTCCTCAGCATCCATCCAGGATTTAAGGTCCCACAGAACATCCTTGAATCAGTGCTTCCCAAACCTTTACAATCATCTGGAGAGTTTAATAAAAATATTAATGCTCAGGTTCCACTACTGATTTACTAGGCTAAAACACAAGAAATTGATGTTTAATCACCTTTGACCTACCTACAAAAATGACATTTTTCTATGGTTTAACCTACTAACGATCTGGGTTGGGGCCAGGTGTCAATATTTTTTAGGAGCTCACTAGGTGATTGTAGTGTGTAGCTAAGTTTGAGAATGATACTAGATGAAGGAATGCAACAATAAATAGAAGAACGAATAAGCACATGAATCGACACTGACAAATGACCGAATTGTAGATAAGTGAACCAACAGGTGAGTAAGTGAGGGAATAAGTGAGTACAAAGGTGAATAAATAAAGCAGTGAAAGGATGGATAAATGAAAATATAAATAAATGAGTGAATGATTAAATCAGTAAGACTGACTTGAAAGGACGGTTGAATGGATGGCAGGTGGACAGATGGAGAGACAAAGAGGTAAATAAACGGATAACTTTCCAACTTGAGTTGGAAATGGATGGAAGAATAGATAAAGATAAGGAGAAGGGATAACTGGATATATAGAAAACGGAGAAATGGACGCATGGCTGAACAAAGGGACGATGGACATATGGAGGACAAACGGATGGATGTGATGGAAGGCAGAGAACTGCACGGACACGTGCAGGGATGAAGAAATGAATGAATGCATAGAAGCTGGGCGTCAGGATGGATGAACAAATAGACACATAGGTGAACTGGTCAACAAGTAAGTGGTGAGATTCTGGAGAGACTGAGAATGATGAAATGGATGGGTGGAGAGACGGATGGATGGATGGATAAAGGACTGGGTGAAAGGATGGTTAGACAAGTCAGTAGATGGACTGATGAGTGTGCAGACGGTTGGATGTCTGGTTGGCGGATGGATGGAGAGAGGCGGATGCTCAGGTGGATGAGCGCAGAGATGGATACACGGATGGACGGAACGACAGGCCATATTGTGGTTAAATGTGCAGCCTGGGAGCAGGACCAGCCGGATTCGAATCCTGGTTCTGTCATTTATGGGACCTGTGACATTTTGGGGCAATTTGCTTTATTTTTTCTTTGCCTGTGTCCTCATCTGTGACAGAGGGATGTAATAGTTCCTACTTCCTGGGGTTGTGAGGATTGAAGGAGTTGATACATATAAAGCCCTAAATTAGTGTTTGGGGCCTAAGTAGATTTATGATGATGGGAGGATGGGTGGGCAGATGACTGGATGGTTGAATGGACAGTGCATGACTGAACCAGGAAGGCAGGAATAGTGAGGAAGGTGAAAGGAGACACATACACTCATGAGACACCCTCTGACATTTTATTAGGGGTTAGAAGGGAGTCCTAGGGGATCTTTCTGTTTTCCCGAGAGTTACGGCCCCGGCAACAGATCAGATCTGGACATAGGACAAGGTGACGTCACCCTGGATTTCCAGCATGTCCACCTTCTGGAAGGCCGAGAATCGATGGGGAAAGTCGAAGAGGTGCTGACCATTGGCATAAACCTTGAAGCGATCCACGCCACAGCGAATGGACAACTGCAGGGACGGGGCAGGCATGAAGCTGGGGCCAGGACACAGGCTTTGGACGGAAGGGGGAAAGAGACCCCAGACTCACATCAAAGTACCGTCCAGGACCAAATGGGTTGTAGGAGATCGTCCTCTCCTCGGCTCCCCACGAGCCATTCAAACGGCTGTTCCGAACCACGGCGCCCTCGACCAGGCGGGGATTAATGTGCAGAGCTATGTCCCCTGAGGATCCCACCTTGAAGTTGATAGCAAAGCTGGGGGCAGAGAGGGAGGTGGGCATTAGATGGGTCCCCAAGGGAGGAGGGGACTGGGGCCTGGACTCCTAGGTTCCTAAAGGAGGAGGGGTCTGAGGGGGGAGGGACTGGGGTTCCCACCTCAGTCCAGGTTCTGTACCTCTTGCTCGTGGGGGGTAGATAGCCCTTGACTATGACGGTCCTTCGGGCTGTAAGCCCCCCATGCAGTCTCCCCGTGTATGGCACAGGCTGTGGGAAGAGAGCATGGGGTCTCATCCTCTCTCGGGTTACCAGAAGCCAGATGCAGGAACAATTTTTCAGAGAGAGGCCCCACTCCTCCTGCAAAATGTCCCCAACCCCATTCCTCCCCAGCCCTGACCACCAACTCCACCCTCCCCCCACTTCCGGCTCCAGACACCCTCTCAGGGTTCCCCGCGGATCAGCGCCCCCTCCCCACCATCAGTCCCTGCTTCCCCTCAAACTGCCCACCGCAGAGCCCCGAGCCTGGCATGACACCATACCGGGTTGAAGGCTGGGGGTCCTTCCATGGTCTGTGAAGTGAGGAAGAAGTGATATTATTTGACGATATCCAACAAATATTTACAGCACACCTACTATGTGCAGGCATTTCTCTAGGTGCTGGGTTAGTGCGACTGGGAGTCCAACCCCTCCAACCTCCCCTGACCCCAGTTCTCACACCCCCCCAGCTGGCCACAGACCCTTCCACTTACGGGCAGCTGGTTCGGCTGTTGATGGCAGTGTCCGGGCATGGAGGAAGGAAGCAATGGTGAGGGGGGCTCGGGGTCTTTTAGCTGCCCCGGGACCGCCTCGGCCACTGAACCCCCACCTCAGGGGAAAACCGTCACCCACCAGCAGGTACTTACAGGGTAAGCTGGGTTAGTCATGGATCTCTGCGGGCACAGAAAGAGGTCATGAGGGGACCCCAAATTTGGGCCTGCAAGGTGTCGAGGGTGCCTGCTCTGGGGCAGCTCGCCACCGCCGTGCAGGGGAACTCTGGAGTCAAAGGGGGGCTGGTGACTGATGAACGGAGAGGGAGGGACTCGCCGTGTTAGGGACCGCCGATGCCCAGGGAGCCTCACCCCACGGCTTTAGGACAACATCTGCTAAGTTCTGTTCTCTGCCCTCCCCTGTGCTGTCTTCCTGCTGTCGCAGGGCCCCTGTCCACCCCTCTCCTCCCCGCTCAGCCCAGGGCCGCACCATGAAGTACAAGCTCCTCAGCAGCTCTCCCCGGCCCACTCCATACCCCGCTCATCTCAGCTCCCACCACGGCTGCCCCGCAGTCCCGCGCCACCAGGGCCCTGTGGCTCTGAGTCTGTCCCCGGCGCTCTCGGGCGTATGTGCGCGTGTCTGTTCCTGTCTCAGTCTCTGTCTGTCGTCTCTGCCTCTGTCTCGGATCCTCCCTCCCTCTCTTCCTCTCTGTCTCTCTCTCCTCCCTCAGCCACCTGCAAACAGGTGATTCCTTCTGTCTGGTGATTTCCCCTCCCTCGTCCGTCACCTTTGCTTTCTCTCCGCTTCCTCCTCTTCTCCTCCTTCTATTTAACTCCTCTCTTCTTTGACTGTTGTTTTCAGCCAGCTATTCTGAAGGCCCCTAAAAACCAGCCTTCCCCACCCCGTCCCTGCCTCCTCACAGGTAACACTACCTGAACTGAGGCTTACAGGGAATTCCCTTTCCTTGTGGTTTTATCACATCTCTCCCCAGATCCCTGAGCAACCGCTTGTGCTTTTCTTCTTTTATGGCTACGTGGGTTTGCTCTGGGCAGGCAGGAGTCTGCCCGGGGCTCGCAGAGGCCGTGCCGCTGCGGACGCTGCAGGGAGCACGTGCAGGCAGCTGTGTGTCCACTGCCTAAATGGGGACGGAGTTTCCGGGCCACTGTGGCATGTCTTTGCTCAGCTTTCACAGATGCTACCCAGCCATTTTCCAAGGTGTTTGTACCAGTTTACACTCCCAACAGCCATGCGCTGTTCCACATGCTCACCAACGACTGGCATTGTGTACCCTTCCCCTCACAGCTCTTCCGCTGGGCACGTAGGGGTAGCTCGTTGTGGTTTAAATTGGGTTTCCCAGGTGATTAGTGACGGTAAGCAACTTCTCCTGTATCTGTTTGCTATTTCTGTCTTCTCTACTCCTCCTTATCTTTACTTCCTGAAAGTTACACACTTCCTGACCCCATGACTAGGTCACACCCTTCCTTTAGACTCCCGGACCTCCAGTATATCCCTCCACCCTGTCCCAGCCCCAACCCCTCTTCCTGTGCTTCCCGGTCCCGGCCCTGACCCCTTGTAGCCATCACTGCCTGGTGATGGGTCTGTCTTCCCAGTGGACTGTCTTGGTCATTCCTGGGTCCCTGGCATCACCCACCAAAAGGACTGGCACAGAGTAGGTGCTTGGGAAATCAATGGATGTGGGGATGAATTAAGGAAGGAAGGAAGCAAATAAAGGAGGGGACACCACACACCTGGTTTGGGGGGTGGTGGCCTCCAATGAAGTTGATTGATTGAAGCTCCAGGTCGCCATCCACTTGCAGGTGGGTGACCATCTTTACAGGGAGCCGGTGCTTGAACTCATAGAAGGGATTTCCATTTACCACCACCTGGAGGGCAGGGAAAAGAGGTTAGGTAGGAACAGGAAGCAGAGAACAGGGATCTTTTTGACTTGGGTCAAAAGTCTTGGGGATGAGCTGGGAGTCAGGAACCTTGGAGTCCACAGGTGAGAGATGAGGCCAAGGTCAAAGGTCAGATCACATTGGTGAAGGGGACAGAATAGAGAATTTAGTCTACGGATGGGGATTGGGAGAGAACCAAGTCTGAATTCTGGTTCTGGTACCAAATGAGTTGCATTTGAGGTCTATCTCTGACATGGTTTGGCTGTGTGACCTCAGGTAAGTTACTTTACCTTTCTGAGCCTGTTTCTTCATCTGTAAAATGGGGGCTTGCTCATCTCTGGGATTGTTGGAAAGATGAAAATCCAGCAAAACATGTCAAAGGCCTGTGGAAATCTAGCATAGAGCCTTGCCTTCTTGTCACAGCTCAGTGTGCTTAAAGTTACCACAGCTTCTACTCAGTGCTAAGCAAGGGTCTTGGGCTGGGAGCCAGCTCCGCAGGACTGAGTGCTTCCCCATGCTAAGTGCTGTACATGGTGATGTCAACTTGGTCATTCTCTCAACAGCTCTGTGAGGCGGGACAAGGGATTGTCCCCATTGTTCAAGAAAATGGAGTCTACGGGTGGTAGAGTGACCAGCTTGAGGCCACACCTCGAGAGAGGCAAAGCCCACACTTGAACCCCAAACCATGATGGTAACCTCTGGTGATGAGGGGAGAAATCTGGTGCCCACACAACAGAAAGTACAGCCCAGGTAGGTTCTCCAACCATGCCACTCTCCTCCAGGAGACTGCGCTACGGGTCACATGGGAATATACCTAAGGGTGTCTGCTGCAGCGTTGTTCACGGGGAGCCCGAGGCAGGGACAGGGTAATCTCAGAGGGCATATGCCAGAGAGTCCTGTACTGCCACAAGAAGCCACAGACCAGGTGTATCCCAGCAACACACAACACAATGAGTGAGAAAAGAAACAGAAAATGCTGGCACAGCATTGAGTATAGACATATTTTTAATAAAAGGCACAGAAACAGATCTAGGCCGAGAGAAATCAGGATAAAGGTCACCCCTGGGAAAGAGTGGACTGGGTGGGACACAAAAGGGCTTTGGGATTTTAAGGGTCTGTTTCTGGACCAAGGTGCTGGTTATACAGGTGTATTCTCTTTATCATAAAGCAGCAAACAGATGGTGTGCACTTTTCTCCACCTGGTCACACTTAAATACAACTTCAAAACATACGCACATACTAGTTGTCCATCACCACGTGCGGGCCTTCTTTGGACCCCAATTCAAACAAACTATAGAAAACAACAAACACTACAGCTTGTATGAGGTAGTTGGTACAGGACAGGACACGAGAGGACGCCTCTTCTGAATGAAGAAGAACTGCTCCTTTTTAGGTGTGATAATGGCATCGAGACTGTTTTATTTATTTGCTTATTTGGTGGCTGGCCGGTGTGATTACGTTTTTAGAAATAGAAACATTTAGGAATGAAATGATGTGATGTCTGGAATTTGCTTTTAAGTAACATGGGAGGGGGAAATGGGAGGTAGAGATGAAAGCAGAGGGACCTTGAGGTGACAACTCTTGTGGGGGCAGGAGACACGGGGCCCACTGCACTCACTTCCTGCGGTGTGTGTTCAGAGTTCTCCTTAAGAACTGGCAAAGGCACACATTTTGCAAGAACGCAAAGGGACAAGATAATATACGGGAGATGAATGAGAAGGCTCCCAGCAGTAGAGGGATGCTAACGATGAGAAGAGATAAGAGAGCACTTTAATATGCAGGAAAGAAAGAAAAGAAAAGAAAAAAGTGAGCTAGGAAGGAGAGAGGTGGCAAGGAAGGGAGGAGGGAAGGCAGGCAGATGGGCAAGGAGGGAGGGGGGCTCGGACCTTGTAGTGCTCAGCCAGGACCGTGAACACCAGCTCGAAGGCGGCGCCCTTGTGGAAGGGCATGCTCCTCTTCCTCTCCTCGTTGCCCCACTTCCCGCCCTGCTTCGAGTTGAAGACCACCTTGTCCCAGCCGTCAAAGCGGGGATTGAAGTGGAAGGCGACGTCTGCCCCCGAGTCATGCCCCACCGTGAAGTTCACAAAGAACCTGGTGGGACAGGAAGGGCTCATTCTCCCAGTGCCACTGGTCAGTGCGCAGGGCCTCCTCTGACCCACCTTCTCTTGGGGTTCCCTGACCCAAACCTCAGCATCAGCTCTGAGGGGTGACCTTGGCACCGTTGATCCAAGTGAGGAGGGGAGGTCGTGCCCCTTCGTTCCAGAAGGCAGATTCCCACCACCACCCCTCCACTCGCCACCTTTGCTTCTTAGGCCACTTCCCCTAGCCTCTCCCCTGATTCCAACTACAACTGCTACAGGGGCTCCTGCATTTACCGTGGACCAGACCCTGTCCTATGCACTTGACATCTATCAGTTCAGGTCTCCCTGCTCCCTTCCTGGCCTCTGCAGGCCATTCCGCACATGCAGCCAGAGGCACATGCCACAGCGCGTCCTGCACCTTCACCACACCAGCCCCCCCAGTTACTCCCACAGGGCAGGCACACGCCCATCTCAGGCCCTTTGCACCAGCTGTTCTTCACGCCTGGAGCGCCCTTTCTGCAGCTGTCCCAAGGCACCCTCCCCCACCTCCTTCAGGTCTTTGCTGAAATGTTCCATTTGCAAGGAGGCCTTTCCTGGCCACCCTATTGAAAGGGATAATGCCACCCTGTCCTCCCTTAAAACTCCCCATCATCTTCCTTCCCTCCTTATTTTTCTCTATAGCACTTATCACCGTCTGACATATTATATATTGACTTATTTATTTTTCATGTGTCTCCTCTCCTAGGATGTGGGCTCCATGAGGGCAGGGCTCTGTCCTGTTCACTGGTGTATCCCCAGTGCCCAGGCGCAGAGTGGGCGCTCAGTGAATAAAGAAACAGCAGCCCCAGGAGGTCAGTTCAATTATTATCACCATTTAAGGCCCTAAGAAAAGCTAAGACTTAACGACTTATTACCACACTTACTCTACGCTTCTCACTGATTGTTGACTCCTCACACGTCCATTTTACAGATGGGAAAATGAAGCACAGAGAGGTAGTAGCTTGCTGCCTCACACAGCTGGAAAGTGCAGAGCTGGGATTTGAACTCAAAGGCCTGTCTCGGAGGCTGTGATCTGAATTCATGCTACCATACCCATGAGTTCCAGCCCAACGTGCCAACTCTAGGGCCCCCCTCTCACGGTGCGCCCTCCCTGACTACTGCCAGCCCCCAGATGCCCCCTCCTGATCTGACCACCCAGCCCTGCTGGTCCTTGGTCATCGGGTGGGCTGGCAGAGTCCCCTCCCCCAACAGGGTGGAGGAAGGCAAGAAGGTCCCCTACAGCCAGACCCAGAAGCAGCCTAGCCTGGCAGGGGAGGGTCTTACCTGTTCATGTGCTCACTGGCCACTCCTTGGATGTAAACGGATGTTCCAACACTGAGACCGCCTGGGATGGGCTTGTTGTAGGGCAGAGTCTGTAGAAGAGGCCAGGTGAGGGGGCTCAGAGGCCATCTGAGCCCCCCAGTCCCTTAAGCAAGGGAGACGAAGGAAACTAAGGGTGAGAGGTCAGGGTGAAGATGAAGAGGGCCGAGGACACGAACAGCCTCAGCATCAGGGTGGGAGTAAAGCAAGCCTCAAGGTCAATATTGGGTAAATCAGACCCCAGAGTCAAGTGGCCCCCTGAGGGTCAGGGCACGGGTAAATTGGTGTGGGTTAAGGGTGGAGCAAAGCCAGGGCCTGGGCCAGTATCTCACCGGGTTGTAGGTAGGCTGGTAGCCTGGTGGAGGGACAAAGGCCATCTCGAGAGGCTGGACTGGTGGCTCGTCCTGTGAGAAGAGCTGCAGGAGTGGGAAATGGTGGCAGATGGCAGGTAGTGGGTGGCTCTTATACCTGAGGGGAAGGGAGTGGCTGGCAGGGGAGAGTCCACGGGGTCCCTCTTCTGGGGATCCCAGGCTCACGTCTTCTCCTAGAGCACACCCTAGTCTCCCTTCTCTTACCAGACTCGCTGGTGACTAGCCAGGACCAAATCATTTGGGTCCCCTCCCCTGGGCCCTCCTGCAAAGAGGAAGAGCTAGTGAACTTCGGCCCTGCTGGAGCCTTATCTGAGTCCATAAAACCCTGCCCAGACCTCTGTTGGCAGAGGGAGGGTGAGACCAGGCAGGTTGGGCAGGGCAGGGCCGGGCTGCAGGAGTGGTCCAGGACAGCTGGGTAGTGGAAGCAGGAGAAAGCAGGGAGGAACTGGGAGTTCTTGACTCTCCCAGGAAAGGTGGAAGGGTCTCGATTTATTGCATGCTCCCTGCACATCTTTGCAATGTACAATATATTGTATGTAGAGTGGTTTAAAGCACTAGTGTCCAGAGCCAGAAGTTCTGGGTTCAAATCCTGCCTCTGCCACTTCCTGGCTATGTGATCTTGGGTCAGCAGCTTACCCTCAAACTGCACATTTGCCCATCTGTACAATGGGGGTAGTGAGATTCTCAACCTCACAGGGTCCTTGAAAGGATTCACTAAGTTAATAAATGCTGAGGACAGGACTTGGTATATAGAAGCACTAACTTAACGCTGTGTCTCTTGTACTCATTCCGAATATAAACCCAGGAGGTTGGGATTATACATGGATAAGAAAACCTAAAGCTTAAAGAAACGAGGCAACTGGCCGAAAACTGGGTGGCAGTGGAAACCCAGCCAGATTCCAGCACTGGCTCCCACTATCCTGGGCAAGAGAGGTCCAGGCCGCTGAGCACCACCCCCACCCAGGAGCAGGCAGGGGGACTGCAGGTGGCCTTTCAGCCCAGCGGGAACAAGCAACTTTTGCTCTGTTCCGTCCCTCCCAGACTTTCCATTGGTCTCACCTGTCCAAGGCTAGTCTGAATGGTCATCAGCATGCCACCCGTTCCCATCGGCTAAGTCTCTCTCTCCAACCCTCACAACTGTGGTCCTTGCAGCCCCCGGGTGCATTTTAGCCCCCTTCCCCTCCAATAAGCCTACCAGGGTTTTTTTACATTGCTTTATTGTTCATAGGCTGAAGATAAGGCCCTGGGCTTCAGGAAATCAGTGTCATTAATTTATAAACTGGGAGACTACGGGAGAAGGCACCAAGACGACCAGCTTCACCAATCCTCCCTCTCTGCCGATGAGGACACATGGGCATGAGGCGGGACAAAGCCAGCCCCAAGCCAGCGCCTGGGACACCAGGGCTCTCAGAGCTTGGAGAAGGTGACGCTTTTCAGTTCCTTCTTCTCCATTGTGGCCTGGACAGACTTAACGATGTCCTTGGTTTGCAGCATGCTCATATTCCAGGTTGCCTGCATAAAGAGGGCCGGGGCTGTTGAAAAGCGTAGGGAGGACTAGCAGTGCACCAATGCCAGGACAAGGCCCAAGACGGGCCGCTGAGCCCCACTGCTCACTCTGGGATCAGAGAACGGTCGCGACTGGTCGGAGGAAGCGGCTTACCACGTAGTTGAGACTCTCGGCCACTGAATGGTCACGGGAGTAGAGCAAGTTGATTTTGGTACTCTGCACCGCCACCGGGCTCTTGCTGGAGATCTCAGCCGCCAGGGCAAAGGCCGCGTCGAGCATGACCTCCTTGTCTGGGAACACCCGGCTGCGAGGAAAGGGACTGGGCATCAGGCAGCTGAGAAGGGCTCTCTCCCCTCTCTCCTACAGGTGAAGAAGCGGCCACTCACAGTAGAAGGCAGAGGAGCCCAGCGAAACAGCCTAATCAGAGCAGGGTGCTGACTCCCGAACAAAGAAATGACCACTCAGAGAAAAGACGCTACTTGGAATCCCTGGGCAAGGATGCCAGGGCACCCACAGAGCCCCAGCCAGGCCTTGCTGCCCCAAAGCACTCGACCACCGTGGCCTCAGCCCCTACCTGACCAGCCCGCTGCCCAGGGCCTCATCAGCCATCATCTTGCGGGCGGTGAAGGCCAGCTCACGGACCAGGCTGCAAGAGGGGAAGGCATACCAGAGTCTGCTGTCACCCTGGGTCTGGAAGATGCCCTGCAGTCCCCTCCCACAGGCTCCCCTCCCTGCCACCCACCCACCTCTGGTTCCCGATGACCTTGGGCAGTCGCTGCAGCGTTCCTACATCGGCAGCCAAACCCACGTCCACCTCCTGCGGGGAGCAATCGTGTCAGTGTTTGATTTCTGCCCAGCATTGCTCCCCGTGCAACCTCCATGTCAGTGAAATCTTGCATTTACTGCAGGGGTCCCACCCCCATCTCAGTGACTCCCTCCAAACACCCCATTCCATTCCCACCATCATGCTTTTACCCACGTAGGTTCCTTCAGTCTCGAACAGAGCCCACCTTCCAGCTCCTCTGGCCTCCCAACCCTCAGGGCCAGTCATGTCTGTCTCCAGAGGGAGCCGTCCTTAGCCTGACCCACCTGACCCTTTTACTGCATGCGTGGGCTCCACCCTGCCTCCCACCCTCTCCAGCATGACCCCAGCAGCAACCCCAGGCTCTGGCATTGCCAGCCTCATCCCCACCCCCACACCTTTACTTGCTCATGGCCTCACCTGGACCATCTGTCCTCGACTCCCTCCACAGCTGAGCCTTCCTTTGTAAGGTTCAGCTCTAACTCTTTCATGAAGCCCTCAGAGCTCACTGCAGGCCCCTCAACCCCACTGGCCTGTACTGTCCCTTCTCTGCCCCAGCTCTGCTACTCATGGCACAGCTCTAGGCGGGACTTGAGGAGGCAGGAGCTTAGGAACTCACCTTCACCTGGAAGTAAGCATCCTGGGCACAGTAGCGGATATCACAGGCGGTAATGAGATCCACACCTGGGAGGTAGAGGCCAGGGACACTGAACAACCACAGGAACCAGCCCCTCCTCCCAAGACATGGGGTTGCAT
>NW_007727084.1:104433-104930 GCF_000696425.1 Galeopterus variegatus | reverse complement strand
GGGCCTCCTCTGACCCACCTTCTCTTGGGGTTCCCTGACCCAAACCTCAGCATCAGCTCTGAGGGGTGACCTTGGCACTGTTGATCCTAGGAGGGGAGGTCGTGCCCCTTCGTTCCAGAAGGCAGATTCCCACCACCACCCCTCCACTCGCCACCTTTGCTTCTTAGGCCACTTCCCCTAGCCTCTCCCCTGATTCCAACTACAACTGCTACCGGGGCTCCTGCATTTACCGTGGGCCAGACCCTGTCCTATGCACTTGACATCTATCAGTTCAGGTCTCCCTGCTCCCTTCCTGGCCTCTGCAGGCCATTCCGCACATGCAGCCAGAGGCACATGCCACAGCATGTCCCACACCTTCACCACACCAGCCCCCCCAGTTACTCCCACAGGGCAGGCACACGCCCGTCTCAGGGCCTTTGCACTGGCTGTTCTTCATGCCTGGAGCGCCCTTTCTGCAGCTGTCCCAAGGCACCCTCCCCCACCTCCTTCAGGTCTTT
>NW_007727084.1:81930-104180 GCF_000696425.1 Galeopterus variegatus | reverse complement strand
AGGACTTGAGGAGGCAGGAGCTTAGGAACTCACCTTCACCTGGAAGTAAGCATCCTGGGCACAGTAGCGGATATCACAGGCGGTGATGAGATCCACACCTGGGAGGTGGAGGCCAGGGACACTGAACAACCACAGGAACCAGCCCCTCCTCCCAAGACATGGGGTTGCATCTTGAGACAAAGTCTAACTGGCAACAAAGCTGAGTCTGGAGGTCACTAGCTGAGGTGGAAGGGCAGCGGCCCAGCTAGGGGGAGTGGCCTGGGTGGGGGGTGGGTGGCTGCAGACTCACCTCCACCAATGCAGCCCCCATGGATAGCGGCAATCACAGGCTTGGGGCACTGAAGGAACACAGGAGAGGTACAGTCAGGGCTGGCCCAGGGGAAATGGGCAGAGGGGATGCCCTTCAGCCTTCCAGAGTCACCTTCTCAATGACGCTGAAGGTCTCCTGGTATCTGGTGATGAGCTTACAAAGTTTCCAGCTGATGCGGGCTGCGTCATCTCCTTGGGGCTGCAGGAGGTTTGAAACCACGTCCAGGAAGTCGATACCTGGCGAGGAGGCATGAGGGGGCTCACTTGGCTTCCCAGGCCCCACCCATTGCCTGGGGTCAGAACTCAGGTGCAGTAGCTTCAAACCTTCAAGCCACCACAGTGGAGGAAGCAACACTCACGCAGGACTTAGTGAGGGGCCGCATGTAAGGCGTAAAATAAATGAAAGCTACCATTCACTGAGTCATTCCTCACTTAACCCTCCCAACAACCCTGGGAGGTAGGTCCTATTTCCATTTTACCGATGGATAAACCGAGGCACAGAGCAGCTAAGCACTTGCCCAAGGTCACAGTGGCTTGTAAGTGGTGGAACTGGGATTTTTGACCCCGGAACCATGCAGAGGGCTTCAGGGGCTGGGCGCTTCCGCATTACACCAGGTGGCCTACGAGTCAGGGTTTGTGGCTTCAGCAATGGAATGTTTCCTGGGATGGGCCAATTTTTGTGGCTCCCACTTCAAGATAATCCCGAATATGACCTTGCCTCCATTAGCCAATCTCCATAATCCCCATGGTGTCCCCCCTGCTCCCAGCCCCATCCCCACAGTCTGTTCCCCACATGTAGCCAGAGGGAGCCTGTGAACACGAGTCAGGTCAGGGCCCTGGCTTCTTCCCTCCCTCTTCACCTAATTAGAATCAGATTCAAAGTCCTTTCCGTGACCTTCCCAGCCCTGCACGACCATCATGTCTGACCTATGGACACACCAACTTCCAACAGCACCAACAACACACACATTCCCTCCCAGGGCCTTTGTGCCTGCTGCTTCCTCTGCCTACAACCGTCCCTCCCCATTTGATGGCCACAACACTGATGCCATTGCTTTGTTCATGCCACAGCTCAAAGGTCACCTCCCCAGAGAGGCCTGCCCCAGCCACCCTAGCCGAACAGCGTCCACCACCCTCTGCTCCTGACTCTGCCTCGTCTCCTACGCTGTCTGTCTTGCCATCACAGAACTTCGTGTGGAACTGGTTGATGGCCTGTCTTCCTTTCTAGGGTGCGAGCCCCATGAACACAGGAGTTTGGGTCTTTTTGCCCACCGCTGTATCCCCAGTGCTTGGAACAGGGCCTGGCACACAGTAGCTGCTCAGCAAGTGAACAATACAGACAACATCCCTGCCCTCATGGGGAGACAAGTAAATAAGAAAACGTATTTTGTCAGGTGGTGGTGAGTGCTCAAAATCAAAGGAGGGAAGTGGCAGGGAGGGTGTGCGTGTGAGTGTGCGTGTGCTGCGAGGGCTGCCGCAGTGGTAAATCACCCTCTCACTGAGGTGACATTTGAGTCAAGACCTGAAGGAGAAGAGAGAGGGAGCCATAGGGACATCTGGGGTAAGAGGGTTCCAAATGTTAGGAACAGCCAGTGCAAAGGCCCTGTGGAAGGAGTGCGCCTGATGGGTGAGAGCACCGTGGGGGAGGCCGCAGAGGGAGCCAGAGGGAGAGCAGGAAGAGCCCAGGCTGGAGGGGTGATGGGGCAGACTGTGCGGGGCCTCCTGGGCCACGGGGAGGGCTCCGACTTTTACTGAGTGAGATGGAGCCACGGGAGAGTTCTGAGCACAATCATCCTTCCCTTTCTTCCTCCGAGGGTTGATCATTCTCGTCCTTTTGCCTATCCCCTGATCGATGCCTTTTGACACACCTGAAAAATCGTTCCCCCATTTGGCTACATCCTTGACTCTCTGAGGCTTCGCTGTTTAAATAAGTGAGACCGGAGGAGTGTTGGCTCAAGATAGAGCTGATCTGTGCAAGTTAAGTATGTGTAAGACAGGACTCCCCTCTGTGACATTACCAGGTCACCTCATCCTCTGGGCCTGGGGTTTCTTCTCTGTAAACTGATGAAAAGCCCTCCCAAAAGCTGATGGGGCTGCAAGGATTCAAGGAGATGGAGCCCCACAGGCACTTTGAGAGGTGCCTGCTATGAAATGGCATCGCAACAGTTGCTATTAATATATACTCCATTTCAGGGGAGGCCAGCACCACCTGGATCAGCCCGCTGACAACGTCTGAGAAGCTCCTGTGACTCAACAGGAGCTCTGCTTACTCCCAGAACAAGCCCAGCTTGGCATCTTGCAACACCTCCCTTCACTGGCTTTTCTGGTTTACCTGCCCTACCTGGACCTGCAGACAATGGCGTTTGCAACCTCTGCAAATAAAGGGCCCCAGACCATAGAACAAGGTGTCCCCTCAAAAGTAAGAACTAATCATTGCAGAGAAGTTCCCTTTTTCCCCCTGTAAACCTCTGACTGTTCTAAATATCGTTCGTAATCATAATACTGTTATTCATAATCATAAATAACAGCTGCATCAATAAGTGTTTTACATATTAACTCATCTAATCTTCATAGCAACCTGATGAGGTAGTGCTAACCTTATTTCCATTTTCTCCAGATGAGTAAACGGCAGCAGAGAGAGTGAAGGGACAGCAAGGTGGCGGAGGTGGGAGGTGCGTGGGGCCTGAGACCAGAGCCTTTGCTTTAACCAGCGTGCCAGCTACCTGGGTTATAGTCGTTTAGCACTTAAGAGCAAGAACTCTGTAGCACAGCCTGAGTTCAAAACTCCCAGCTCTGTCACTAACCAGCTGTGAGAACTGGGCAAGTTTCTTCCTCTCTCTGGGTCTGTTTCCTCACATTTAAAATGGAGATCATAATAGAACCTGTCTTGTGAGGCTGTGATTAGAATTCATTAATAAGGGGCCGGCCCGGTGGCGCACTGCTACAGTGCACCGCTTGGGAGCGCAGCGGTGCTCCCGCCGAGGGTTCGGATCCCACATACAGACTGGCCGCTCACTGGCTGAGCGAGACGCGGGAGCAACGCCGAGGGTTGCGATCCCGTTGCTGGTCACGAAAAAAGACAAAAAAAGGAGAAAAAAAAAAAAAAAGAATTCATTAATATGTGTTAAAGTGCTTCATATAAGGCCTGGCACTCCATGAGTGCTGAATAAAGTGTGACTTTTTGTTTTGTTTTTTAAATTAGTAGTTCCACTGTATCATTGGGTCACTGTGTGACCCTGAGTTTCTTCTTTCTGGACTTCAGAGTCTTGCTGCTGAAAACAGGACGAAACAGGCACAACTGGCTGGGAGCTGACAGATGAGGCACAGCACAGATGAACCCTCATCTTTCCTCAGACACCAGCTCTGTCAGGTCCTATCAGGAACAGGGCCCCCCTGTTTCCATGGCACCCAGGAGGGGCTCTGGCACTGGACTGGCCTCATTGAATATTCATTGAATGAATAAATGAATGAAAGGAGAAACAGTGAGGTGTAGAAAGAAAACAAGGGGCATGCGAGGATGTTAACAGAGGAAACAAAGAAACAGATTGTTTGCTGTCTTCCCCACTGAGGTGGAACTCCATGAAGGCAGGGCCTGGGACTGTCTCAGTCACCCCCAGGTCCCCAGCACTGGGCTGGCCCTGGGCAGAAATCAGTGTAGGTGACATTTCACTTCTGGTACGGTCCTAAAGGACCGACCCTCCCACAGATGACGACCACAGACTCTGGCTGAACAAGGTAGAAACAACTGATTCTGAAGGGAGTTACCACTTAGAAGAAGGAACTGGCACAAAGTTACCTATTTTTAAAGCTTTTAGCCAGAGGGCAGGCTGAAGTTCTACTTTAAGAACCATAAGACAGTCCAGGGTGGCCATAGCTATTGGAAAGTGAGGGGGGAAATTCCAGAAAGAGGAAATCCAGAGAGGGGAGCCCCCACGCATGCAGCCCAGCACAAGATTTAAAAACTAATTCCATCTAAGCTGCTTAAACAGGAAATTCAACACTCTTTGGAGTTATATAATAGAATCCAGAGTTTCCACAACATCTTATTCCTATATCTCAATATCCAGGATACAATCCAAACTTACCTAAAATACAAAGAAACAGGAAAGTGAGAGCCATTTTTGAGTTAAAACATAATAAACAGAGACTGACTTCAAGATAACCCAGATGTCAGAATTAGGAGACAAGAATTCTATTTATTCATTTATTTATTTACTGGTGGCTGGCCTGTACAGGGATCCAAACCCTTGATCTTGGTGTTACAACACAGAGCTCTAACCAACTGGGCTAACCAGCTAGAGGAGGAGACAAGGATTTTAAAGCAGCCATTTTATAATGGCTATGCTCAGTGGCACATATGCTCATTACAAATAAAAAGATATGATACATCAGCAGAGAAATGGGAAATATAAAAATAAAACCAAATGGAAATTTGAGAACCCAAAACTACGATATCTAAAATTAAAAATCACTGGATGGCTTGGTAGAGCATGGTGCTGATAATACCAACATCAAGGGTTTGGTTCTCTGTACAGAGAAGCCACCAAAATTTTTTTTTTTTAAAAACCAGTGGATGAGGGCCGGCCCGTGGCTCACTCGGGAGAGTGTGGTGCTGATAACACCAAGGCCAACAGTTCAGATCCCTATATAGGGATGGCCGGTTCGCTCACTGGCTGAGCGTGGTGCTGACAACACCAAGTCAAGGGTTAAGATCCCCTTACCAGGCATCTTTAAAAAAAAAAAATCAGTGGATGGGCTCAAAAGCAGAATAGAGATGGCAGAATAGTCAGTAACTCTGATCAATGGAAATGACCCAATGTGAAAAACAGATCTGTGGGACAATCAAAAGATCTAACAAACACATAGTGGGAAATCAGTTCATGTGTGTTGAGTTAGTACATGAAAGCATGTTATTATTATAACACACTTGCTGACACAGCAATAGACTCTGAGAGGTTAAATGCTTTGTTCAAGGTCACAGATCCAGGATGGAAGCCCAGACTTCAGAGCCCATGATACTGTAATATTCTATTGGACTAATTTCTATATTTGAATGTTCTAAATTAGGCCTTTAAAAATGATAAAAGTGGAAGTTAGAAGCTGCTTAAAACCCTAATTGAGAAGCAGTGCCTATTGCGGGGAGCAGGGAAGCCTGGAGGGGGTGGGTGTGAAGAGCGCCTAGTACCTGCAGTGAACATTTTTCCTGCACCAGAGATCACCACGGCCCGGCAGTCGGTGTCTTGAGCGATCTTGTTAAAGCACTCCACCATCTCGCTGTGGGGGAGCAAGGAGTGAAGGGCTATATCTGGGGTGGAAAACCTCTGCTATCATGGCTATCTGTCCCCCATGCTCCACCCCTGTCTAGCCCTGCAGTGCCCTCCTCCTCCTGCATGCAGTTCTCCAGGATCTGTAGGCCATACCTCCAGAAGGCCTTGTTCATGGCATTCCTCTTGTCAGGCCGGTTTAGCTGCACATGCAAAACGTGTTTCTGGACAGGTATCACCAGAAGGGACTCATAGTTGTGATCTAGGGCTGCTGTGGTGGCCTCATCTGGTGCAGAGGAGCCCATGGGGCGAAGGCTAAGGTGGAGACCCGGGTGGGTGGGGGTCATCAGTCCTGGGGAGAAAAAGGAAGGAAGAGACTTTGATGACTCCAGAATGGGGACACAGCACCTCCAAGAGCAGAGTCACTTTAGTGACTCTAGATTGGGGAACAATGGCCCTTAGGAATCTGAGTTTGTTAGGATACAGACTTTAAGATACGGGTGCACTTATCAGTGGCTTCAGGTGGAGCACTACTTCAGACCCTGACATGGGGCTGACCCAAGACTGGGGACACTGGGCCCTCAGTGAGCCCAGATTGTGAAGGCACAGGCCTATAGAATTTGAGAGCACATGGATCCCTGAGTTTAGCGGGCTCAGAATGTCCATGACCCGATAGCCTTCCCCGTTTTACAGCCGCTATGAGAGCACGACAGAGCGACAGACCCCAACAGGTTAAGAGGTGACTCACGCCGCGTCAGCAGATCGCGAAATCTGCGAGAAACCGCCGCAGCCATTGGGACTGAGCCGTGGGAGTGACACGACAGGAGGAAGCCCAAGGGGAGGAAACGGAAGGTCGCCATATTGGGCGAGGGCATCGAAGCTGCAGCCTGACCAATAATGACGCTCTCCTTCCCGCCATCTTTACTAAGGGCAACCGGAAGACGCGTCATCGGTTCGCCTGCGCAGTTATAGGAAGGCTTAGACATGGACCCTTTGCCCAAGTAGCAACCTGAAGCTGCTGCTGTAAGTTTCTATATAAAGTTCATCACAGCGCCATTTCAAAATGGTGGAAAAATTGGATAGCGGAAATGTCCAAGGACATAATGGCAGCGGAGTAACTGCAGCCCTGCAAGTTTGTAATCATGCATATATATCACGTTAACGAAAAAGAAAAAAATTATTCAGTACCGTTTAGCCACGTAAGGCAAAGAGAATACAGACAGGCCAATATTCAGCGCTGACTGTACATTTGGATTCCCACGCCACCACAAGGTCGTACTATTTCCTTCTGCACACACAGGCTCGGGGATGGGAAGTCACTAGTTAAGGTAGCTGGGCTTGAGGAGTACTGAAGTAGGATTAGGCGGCTCCAAAGTCCATGTTCTCAAATAAAACCCTTTGGGAAAAGCTAGTTAACTAAGAGCATAAAAAAGTACTGTAAAACTGCTTAAGTATGCTCCTTAGGGAGATGTGCCAAGGTGGTGAACAGATGTCCGGGCCAATGGGATTGTAGGGAATCTCTTTTCTGCTTAATGAATATGTCTTATTTGGTCAGACTAGATAGGCAAGCTCTTTTGCAAGATAAAATCAGCAACCATCCATTAACAGAGAACCTTAAAACTCCTATGCAGATACCAAGATGTGAGAAAAAATGTTAAGATGTAGAACATTTAGTATGATCCTTTGGTGTAAAACAGATAGTTGTACATGTCTGTGTATGTGCTGAATACGATATATGTATATCGCCGTAAAGAGATATACATATACCACTAGAAGTTTCAAACTGCTAACAGAATGAAACTGGATGCTAGGAGACGGATTAGAAAAATTCACTTTATATCTCCTTGATGGGCTTAAAAACAACAAACCCTAGTTGATTTAATTATGGCTACAAGGTGACTGTAGTTTCTCCTTGTCCAGAGGTTCTTTTGCTACCCCTGGTGAAGCAGTTTGTTCATTTGATAAATGATGCCACATGACTTCAGTAGATGTTATATTGTTAACACAATATGAGTTTAAAAACTTCACAGTACACTCCCAAAGTGGGTTGTCAAGCACACACTCCAAGGCACAGTACTTGTGATCTGCTCCTGCAGGTGACCTCCTGCCTACAGCATGAATCAAGGTCATTAAAACCAGGCTCCTTCTCAGTTGTACCCCCACTGCAAGCCATCTTCACAGGTTCACAGCTACAAGTGGGGAGTGTCTCTCCTATGTTGCAATTATATATATCCTTTAACCCAGCAATTCCACTGCTAGGAATTTACCTCCAGATTAATATCAAGGAAATTGGCTCAGATATTTGTATATTACCAGCCAGCTGCCGAGGGGGAAAAAAAAAGACATTTGTATAAGGACATGCATTGTAGTAGTTTACTGTAGAAAAGACGTGGAAATTATCTTTGAGACCAGGTTAAGTAAATTATGACACATCCACACAAGGACACTCTGCAGGGGTAAAGATAAGATTTTTCTGTATGATACTGAAACAGAGTAAAGCTAGGACTGTGAACCAAACTGACTCCATCTTCCCTGCAAAAGATACTTTTACCTTTCCACTCCTCAGTCATGAGAACCCCAGGGCAAATGATTACCCCATGACCCAACCAGATAAAAATAGACTAAGAGAGGGCCGGCCAGGTGGTGCACTGTTACAGTGCTCCCGCCGAGGGTTCGGATCCCACATGCAGACCGGTTCCCGCTCACTGGCTGAGCGAGGTGTGGGCGCAACACCGAGGGTTGCGATCCCGTTGCCAGTCCCGGTCCGGTACGGGCGCGACACTGAGGGTTGCGATCCGTTGCCGGACACGAAAAAAGACAAAAAAAAAAAAAATAGACTAAGAGAGAAAACAGGTATTTACTGAGTTGCAAAACCCCTCCCCAAGGCTTATTTACCGTAATTGCAAAAATTAAGTTGCAGATTAACCTTAAGACCCCTTTAGTAACTCCCAAATGTGCACAAAGATTCAAGGTGACCATTATAATGACCTTTCTGGGGTGACAGTGAAGACCACCACTGCCATCTTGGACCTACTGAGCAGCCTCAAGGACCAGAGCCCTAAACGAACATGCACTCATGATGCAACCAGGAAGAACAGAATGAACCACAACCCCAGTGAGGCTTAACTCTTTTCCCTATAAAAGACACGGGACAGCTCCCCCAGGGGGCTGGCTTTACTGTAGCTACGTTGTCTATCTCTTTTAATAAAGTGTTGCTTGCTTTACTGCTGGGTACATTGTTCATTTCTACGACTTTGGAATCCAAGAGCTTAATTTAGTCACTGGCAAAAATTAGAAAGCTTTGGGCACTAGAGAAGACTCTAGCTACAAGAGGCAAGTGGCCACTGGGACTATTTTGCTCCCATGTCTCTGCTGCTGGTAAGTCTCTTCTGGAGTCCCCAGCCTAAATTCTGAGGTGTTGGGCTAGGTCACAGACCCCTCATACAAAGGTCGTGAGCTAGGTAATTGGAAAAGATCCTGGGAGCCACTGACAAGGTTGACATGCTTTATTCAGATGCAAACTCAGCACTCAGGCAGATGCAGCAGCAGCAGCGGTGGCCCCCTGATGGCCTCCCGGGGGTATCCGGGGGACACTGTGGATCAGAGCCTTTTGTCCTTCATACTTGTCAGATAACCAGGAACACCTGAGTGTACATGCGCAGTTAATGTACTTAACAACAGAAATGATAAGTCACGCACAAGATTCTGAACAGCTGAAGGAGCCCGGCCATTTTTCCATTTTCCTTACACAAACCAATGCTTTATTCTCTTCTACTCTTTTTTACTTTTCTTCCTCTTTAAAGTGACTGCGGACAACCACAGCTTAAACTTCTCTCAACCTGTGGAAGCATGCTTACCTGGCTGGCAACAGCTTGCCCTGACAGGTAACTAGCAAAGGTGAGGCCAGTCCTACATCATGAAGACCTTGCTTGAGCAGGTTCCCCCCGACAGGATTCATGAATGGTGAGGATTCATTCCTACACCAGTGACTGGAAGTCCCGAAACCACTAAAATTCTCTTTACCTTTCTCTGATTTTCTGAGCCCTCTTCTGCTGTTTGGTTGGATTGTATCTGCTATGATATAGGTGCACCCTGGAGGGCTCCCAGCTATGCTTTGCTTCTCTCACTTAAATGTAGTCGGTACTTTTCTTTCTGCCAACAGTGCTTTGATCAATTACTGTGTCAGTGGAATAGGTTGGCCCCACCGATTGGGAGTAAGATAAACTGGACCCTACTGCTCCTATTTTGTTTGTTTGCTTGGTTAGACATTTAGTTGAGTACTGGTAATCTGAATAAATCTTTCAATCCTTGAACCTACTTTTGGACTTTCAAGTCATTTGTTTAGTGTGAGACAGCAAACCGAGCCTGGTCTCTCAGTAACAATATGATACAGAAGACTGTACGGCACAAATGATTTTCTTAAAAAAACAAAGTATGAGAACTTTATGGAAAAAAAGTCACAAAAAATTGTTAACGTTCCAATAAAGTGACTCAGAGGAATCTAATTTTTCTTTCTTGAGTTTTACTTTCCAACCTCATAAAAAGGCGTTTACTTCAGTTTAAGGCCCATTTGTTGATCTCTTTTAAAGTTTTAAACTTTTTCAACACCATTTATTTTTTAAATGACTCTCCAACTAGACCAAACTTGCTCGGGCAGAGCCCACTAAGAATGCCACTAAGCCCGCCAGATTTCCCTTAAAAAGAGTCCTTAATTCCTACCATCATTCACCATCTGTGGCCCACCCTGCTCTTCTCAGGGCTGGGCCTGCGGCTGGGCTCCAGCCTGCCTGCAACTGCTATTCAGAAGACAGTGGGAGGGAAGGAAGCAGACATTCCCTGGGATCCCAGCAAATGCTGTTTATTTTCCAAACAATTTTATTGAAATGTGCCAAGAGTACATGTGCAGCACAAATGTATGAACAGGAAAAAAAAATCACATGTACAATAATTCTTAAAAAGTGAAGGTTAATCTTGGGAGATTTCAGTTACCCTCTCCCTCCCCCTCCAGACTTCCAGCGTTTTCCATTATGGGTAAGCCTCTAGTAACCTAGCATTAAGAAAAAAGGAATACAAGAACTTTTGCGAAAAAAACCCAAACAAACAAAACAATGGCATAAAGGAAAGAGAAACGTTTTCCTGCTCAGATGGGACTCTTCCTAGGCACCTAATTAGGAAGCATGCTGAGTGGTGGAGAAACACAACTTCAGAGTATACGGGTATGGCCCATCTGCAAAGGAGAGGAGGAGAGAGAGGTTTGGCTGGGCCCGTCTGGAAGATCCCCCAACCCAGATCCCCTCATTTTGCACACATCTCCCATTTTCTGCAATTCAATTGTAGGGATCTAACTCATCATTGCCCAAAGTGAGACTTTAAAATGAGCCAAACACAAGGCATTTCTTCTCTTCCTTATCTCCATGGAGAATTCCATTCCCATTTCCTTAGCTGGCCCAGGGCAATAGGCCTGCCCCACCAACTGGGTGGGTAAATTTTACCCACTGGAAAGTGTAGCCCCTTTTCCTGGATACTCCCTGAGCCAGTCTCTAACTCAAAAGAAAATGCTACCTGCTCCCCGGAGAGCAAGCTTGAGCACTTCCCAAGCTGGCAGAGTGGGTGGCAGCAAGCAGCCAGGCTGTCCCTCCCATGAGAAACTTCAGGCGGCTCTCCTGGCGACCAGATCCCGCCTGCCTCTGTCAGTGACTGTGAGGAAATCTCTGGGGTCCTATCTCGAGGGCAGGAAGGATGGCTCTGGCCTGAAGCCAGCAAACCCATTAGGCCACCAGGGGGATGACTGCAGGACACACAGATACTCACTTGGGTTTTTCATCTGGTAATGGTTCAGGAAGCCCAGTGTCTCCAGGGCATCACTCTTGGATTCCCACTCCAGCAGCCCAGAGGAGCTGCGTTCACCTGATTGGAAGGCAAGGGGAAACCAAAGGTTTTAGGCTGACCCAAGCAGGAACTGGGTAGCTGCCAACTGAATGAAGAGAGGAATATAGGGACAGTTTACTTACTTTTGCCTGAGAATACTTTGACAGAAGATGGCCGCTTCACTCCCAGCTCATCGCAGATCTGCGATAGAAATAGATAATAAACGAAAATTCAGAAACAGAAAGGGTGCCACACGGAAGTCAAGCAAGCCAGACTGGAAAAAGGGTTTCTACCTTTTATCACATACTCCGTGACACAAAAATGATCAGAAACACCACTCTTGATCATTAATCATTATGTCAGAGGCTGGCCAGTTAAGCTCAGTTGGTTAGAGTGTAGCCTTATAGGGTCGGCCCGTGGCTCACTCGGGAGAGTGTGGTGCTGATAACACCAAGGCCACGGGTTTGGATGCCATACAGGGATGGCCGGTTCACTCACTGGGTGAGCGTGGTGCTGACAACACCAAGTCAAGGGTTAAGATCCCCTTACCGGTCATCTATAAGTGTTTTAATATTTTCAAAATTAAAAAAAAAAAGAGTGTAGCCTTATAACTGCAAGGTCATGGGTTCGCATCCTTGTACTGGCCAGCCCCCAAAAAAAAAAAAAAAAAAAAAAAAAATCAAATCATTGTTGCTAAGGACCAGGAAACTGCTTATTAAATTTCCCATTTTCGGCAGCAATTTGGATGTGTATCAGCACTAGACTAATGTTTGATGAACTGAAGGGTGACATTTCAAGAGACCAGAGTGAGGTCTGAAGTCCAACCCTGACATTCAGAGTTCCTCCTCCCCCCTCCAGCTGCCCTAGTTCCCTGACCATGCTTCACAGGGTCCCACCTTCTGATGGTATCTAGACACCTTGAAGACCCAACAACTGGGGTCATGTTTTGAGATTGGACTCTCATCACTGGGCCTGTGAAGAATCTTTCCCAGCAAATGAGCAGCCGTTCCAGCTAGCCAAAAATGCCAAGTAGCAGCATGGTCCACTGTTTCTATAAGTCTGGTGTCATTTGCACCCTGTCTGGACCGTGAGCAGAGATCACCCAAGCCAGGGCCTGTCAGAGCAGTTCATAAGGTATTTGGTGAAACACTAGAATGAGTGGCCTACTCAGGTGGCTGTGTTGAGGGGCCAACTGCCTGAGAAACTCCATGGCACCCACCTCAAAGAAGTTCTCCTCAGTCACCTCCAGTGGGGCATTGAAGAAGTGCAGCACGTTGCTGGGGTGCTGGATGCGGTTCTTGGCTGCCTGCTCCGGGGTGGAGAATCGATTGTTCCTTGATTCGCTGAAGTCTTTGTAACTGGAGGACCCATCTTCCAACCCGTATGACTGACCTGGCATGATGGCTGGTTGCTTGGAGACACTGTAGGAGAGAAGAAAGGGGGGCCCTTTGTCAGACCCAAAGTTATCCCATGACCTTTCCACTATGGCCTCGTTGAGGCTCGGCTGGCCCCGTGCCTATATGATAGTGCTGCATGCCTCAGGGGGTGTTGTGCCACAGCTGAGGTGAGACTGACCCACTTTCTCCCAGGGCTTCAGAGAACATCTGAGAATACACCTGCCACACCCCATTCCTGCCTGAGTAAGCAACTGGGCCTCACTGTGCTCCTCTGCTGGGCCCCACCTCCCCTCCCCACTTCCCCTTCCCTTCTCTCCTCAGTCCCTTTCCAACCCTTCTTTGCCTGGGAAGACTGAGCACCTACCAGACATTCAGCTTCTGCCCAAACATGAAGTTGTTGTTGAGGTGGGTAATGGCCCGGTCCACAGCATAGCCATCAGCCATCTCCACCATGGCGGCCCCTGGCTTGCTTTTCATGAATTTCACCTTGGGGAGAGCGGCCACAGTCAGCACCATGCCCAGCTGTCAGGGACCCTTCTCCTGCCCCCTTCCATGCTAATTAGAAGCAAGCAACTCCTGCTCCGGCTCTGGGATCCCATTTCCTCACATGTGAATGAAGAATTAAGACCACCAGAAAAGCACGCTGGGCCCACAGCAAGTAAACCCAAGTGGGCAGCAGAGACTAGGCAGTTGTTCTTCCAACTGTAGGACATGACCCATGAGTGAGTCACTTAATAAAACCCAACAAAAAAGCGTGCAGAAAAACAGAACACAGACACATATATCTGTGGATGGGTTATCTATGGCCATGATGTAAAATAGTTGTTTAAGTAGATCACCGTTAAAAAAAAAAAAAAAAAAAAAAAAAAACTCTAAGAGTAGTGTAGGCTCTGAGGCCAGGCTATCTCGCTCTGAGCCCTGCTTCCAAATAAAGGTTTTGTGAACCTGGGCAAGTTATTTAACCCATCTGTCTCATTAAGGATTACTGTGAAAATTAAACAAGTTACTACATGTAAAGCACCTTTATGGCATGTGGTATATAAGAACACGCCATATGTACTAGCTGTTATTAACATAAATGGACCAAGCCAGGGGCTGCACACTCAAAAGGCTTCCAAGACAGGTTTCATGAGGGCAGAAAACCACCTGTTTTCAGGTGGATGGTCAGCCACCAGTCAGTTCCAGCCAAGTGACCCACAGGGAATGCAGGAAGACTCAGTGCTCTGACAATCTCAAGTTTTCCAGATGAAATCCTTACACAACGGTCTTTAACATTATATAATGGGTAAATTTCTATGTATTCTGTAATCTCTACATTCATGTACTAGGAAACATTAGTACTTTTATGTGATAAAGTCCTGGTTTTTTTAACATTGTTAATTCAAAGAAAATAAAACAAAATACCCATACACAGTGAAGACTAAACAAAACCTGGCTGTAGCAGGTTGCCTGAGTTAGCCAAGTTACCCACTTTGGGCCAGTTTGCTCTAAGCCAGGCTTCCAGTGGCTTGTTCCCCTGTGCTGACTGGCAAGCTATGAGGCTCAGGGCTTTCCTTGGGCCCACCAAGTTGACAAGGAAAGCAGTGGACCCAGCAGCAGCTCACCTTCTCCACATTGCCATACAAGCAGAAGACATTGAAGACTCGATCACAGTTCATCTTAGATTGATCCAAGCCATAGACCATGAGCACAGGGCTGTCGGCGTGGGGGCCATACTCGGGTGGTGGGGGAGGGGGTGGGGGGTGCCCATACTGGGGGCCGTAGCGGCTTGGGCCCCGACGGTGACCCCCCACTGGTGGGCCCATCCTTCTCCCTTCGTAGTGAGGTGGGGGGGGGCCGTAGCCCTCATCATGGTAATGGCTGTGGTACCCACCGTGGGGCCCTCCTGGGGGGTGGGAAGGAAAGAGAGGGAGGACGGGTGAGAATTTGCGCGGCGGACGGCGGGCAGGGGCACATGAGCCACGGGAGTCCACGGAAGGGAACCCCCTGCCCTCACCATATTCAGCGGGATGATCTCCCAGGAGAGGGGGCTGCCTCTGGCGTTTGTTGGGGTTACTGCCAGGGTCACCTATGGACAGAGAAAGCAGTTAGAATCTAATGCGAAAAGCGGGGTGTTTCTCTCCCTCCTGACTACAGAAGCTAATCTCAAAGTCCTTCGACTCGTGGGAGCCTCACTACAAATCCTGCCCTTTCTTACAAGAGCTGCTGGGAACTCCTCCCTATGGCCCAACCCAGGGCAGGAATGAAGCCCAGGCCTCTAAACCAGAGCCCACTCTCCCTCCCCTACCCATCCATACCAAGGGAACTGGTTTCCTTTTTCAGAGGACAAGGCCAGGTTCTGTGCTCTCTTTCATCTACCCTGGCCCTGGTGGGAAGCCGAGCTCTCAGGCCTTCTGGAGAGTCTGTAGCTGCTATGGAAGCTGATATATTATAGGGGCCAAAAGCAATTTTCTAAAATAACTCCCAATAAAGGGAGAGAAGGTTAAGAGCAGGAAAATAACCCAGGAAAAGCAGGAAGGTAAGACTTGGCTCCCAAAGCCTCAAGTCCTAAGAGCTCTAAGCCCCTCTCTCTAACCCCCTTTTCTGTCATTGCTGATCCCAGCCACCCTCCCACCCGGTCACATCCAGCCCGAGGAGGGCCTGTAGCAGCTGAGAAGCAGGGCAACAGCAAAATCAGTTCAAACAAGCAATCATGTACAAGGTATCAACAGTTTCAGACCCAACAATGGCGCAGACCTGCCTCCCAACCCCAGCTGCAGTTCATAATCATTTAGCGCTTAAATGGCAAGACGCTGGACTAAGCGCTTTACAGACATCACAGCTTCTTTAATTCCTCACTTCTTCAATTCCTCATAACAACTCTATGAGTAAGTACTCATATTTCAGTCCCATTTTACAGGTAAGAAAACTGAGTAGTTAACTTTTAACTGAGCAGTTAAAAAACACTTTAGCCTAAGGTCACAAAGCAAGTTAGTGGCTGAGCCAGGATTTGAACCCTGGTCTGGCTGACTCCAATACCAATACCCAGGATTGAAACCACTGCCCATTCCTGCCACCCGGCCTGGGTTTTGTTTTCAACAATCAGTCATTACAAAGATGGAAAAGGGCTACTTACAGCAGAAGTACAGAGTACAATGTCCATTTGTCACAAAAAATAAATCTGTATTTTCTCTTACCATTGGACGCTTCAACAGTGAGTTAGCACAGTTCTGAAAGATGGCGTCCCATCAAACATACACTGCGACCCTGCATCACATGGTTTTACAGTCATAAATACAAGTTACAGTACACATCCGCTACAATTTTTTTTTAAAGAATTGTTTTTAAAGTCAATGTTTTGATTAAATCAAAAAAAGGCTCACAGATGTTCTGTCCTCAGAAGATATCAGAAAAGTGGAAATAAAGGTGTATGAAGTGGATAGTGTCCCTCCGTGTTGTCACCTCCTCACATTATGTGCTGCAGTGCGGTGGTGCGGTGCTTCTGGCTGTGTAGCGCTCCATGTGCGTGTCTCCTGGGTATGAAGTGTGCCAGTGGCCCCACTATGCCCGCGCTTTTGGCCTCGGGAGCACGCCTGGTTACCCACCAGCAGGTAACTGTGTGCCTCTGAGTTGTTTGGCTGTCTGGTTTTAGGTTTGTTTTGGTTTTTTGATTTTTTGTTGTTGTTGTTGTTGTGGTTTAAGCTTTTATTTTTTTCTGATCTCCAGTTGGTGCAGATTATGTTGGCAGCCGGTGACTGCGGAAAAAATAAAAATATCAAAACAGAAAAGAAAAAAAGGCCCTCCCCAAAACAAAGGACTTAAAAAACAAAACCCATATGGCGAGGAATGGAGAGGATCCTATTGTCTTGGAGGCCCATGGAATCTACTTCAGTCTATGAAACGTTCTCCGAAAAGAGCACCGCTCGCTGGCTGGCTGGGAGAGCTCTGTTCTCTGTGTTTCCTACTTCTGTGTACATTCTCGGGTTCAAGTTTGCTTGGATTTTGGCTTTTTTAATGTTTAATAAAAAAGCAGTGTCTGCTGCCATGTTGCATCTCTTTCTCTCTTTGTCTCTGTCTCTGTGCTTGTAGCTGTTCCTTGGAGCGCGGTGTGGTGTTCTTGATGTAGTGAGCTCAAGTCTGCAGCTGTTTCTGGGGACGTGGTGGAGGCTGCATGTTCTGTTCTCTCCAGGAAGAGCTAGTGGTTTTCTACCCTGTGTGTTGGTGAGCAATGTGCAGAGGCAGAGCCGCTGAAGTATGGTTCCTGAGGGGGTAGCGAAGCACCGCCCTCACTCCAGGTTACCTCATCAGCCCTCGGTTTTTTTGGGCCCCCGTCTCGGGGCGGCCAAAGCTGAGAGGCATCAAAACCAATGCACAGCCAGCCCCTGCCACTAGCCCCTGCCGTTCTGCACATCTTCTATTTATGTTCCTTGGAGAAGAAATGGTTGGTTGCCGTGTTTCTGTTAGCAGTCATGTAATGCCATTGCCCGCTCTGGTACATTCACTTGGTCATCAATTTGCCTCTGACCTTTGGAGGGAGCAGCCAGGCCCACAGGGCTCACTGTGAGGGTCCTGGGGAGAGTCTAGCCCATGCCACCCACTGCTTCCCAGCTGCAAGGGTGAGCAAGACAGGCCTTCCTAGGAAAGGGGCCTCTGGCTTCCCAGAGCCTGTGTAATGCAGCAATCAGCCTCCTCCCCTCAGCCCATGGCCTGGTCCGACGTATCAGACCAAGACACACACAGAGATGAACGGTCTTGCTGGGGGGGTGCCGCTGTTTTTCAAATGCAATCCTCCACCTCTCCCTCCTACTAAAGGCAAATCATTCTTGACAGACACTAGGAAGGGGGTTGTTCATTTGGACCTCTGCAGAGATACTGAGTCTCCTCTACAAATGTGAGGTATGCCCGCCCTGGTCCCATCCAGAGAGTCTCACCTCCACAAGATCAGCTTACTCAAAGGCTCTGCTGCAAGAGCCCAGGAGCCTTCATCACCTCTCCAGTCTGTCACCCCCACAATCAGACCCTCTCAACAATGAAGACCAAAAGGACCATTCCTGGCCCAGTGAGAATGGAGAGTCAGTGACCCAGGCCAGGCTCCAGAAGGAAAGCAGCAGAATCCACTTGGGACCTGCTACTTGTCTCTAAGCCCATTGCCATGCCTTGTCCTCAGTGAGGCCCTGCTCCCCACCCCATCCAAGCCTCTGCCTTGACTTTGCACCCTCAGCAGCATCATAGGGCCACAAGCAACAAGCTAGGACCTGCAAAGGCCCCTCGCATTCTCCCTCTCCCAATGGGGTGTCTTTTCCAAGAGCTGACCCCAAGGCCCTCCCATGTCCACAGGGAGCCCAATGGCATTACATAACCCTGAGCCCAAGTCTATGAAGTGCGCTAGTTGAGTGAAGGCAAGGCAGGTGTGTTTAGAACAAAGTGGCCATCAGGATTACCTTGTCCACTGAGGTTGGGGTTTGTGTAGTCCCAAGTATCCTGATCATTCTTGAACACATTCAAACGTGTAGGCTGTAAAGACAAGACAAAGCTTGAGATAAGACATGCCCTCCCGCTCACCTGGAGGCTAACAAAGGGCAGTCACTTCCCATACCTACCTTTGCATACTCAATCTTCAGAGTGCAACAGCCAGAATAGATGTCAGCCCCATTGAGTGAGGCTTTGGCCCGCTGGGCACTCTGCACAGAGTCAAATGTGAGTAAAATTAAGGAAAGGATCATCATGGAAGCTTCTCGGGAAGGGCTTCAAGTTGTCCTAGAGAGGGATGACAACACAGCAACCCAAAACTGTGGTGCACTTGTGCCTTGGGGTCAGTTCACTGCCTACAGCCACCACCACCATCACAAGAGGTCAAAACTGTGGAGATGGAACAGAGTGGTGCCCTAGTTGAGTAGTCACTCATTGAACAGAATTCTCTTGTGATCTGTATGTCCACTCCAGCCCACCAGCCCAGAAGCAGAAGCAATCTCCTCTGCCACCACCCCAAGTTAAGTCACCTTCCTTGTCCCAGTCCTCTCCCATGTTGCACTTTTACTAAACCTGAACAATCTCGCGGAAACATCAATGGTTACATCCCTGCCTTAAAGTCTATCAGTGGTTTCCCACTGCACCCTGCCCAAGCATCACACTGTTGGCTAGAATGCCCTAATAACTTCTCCCAATGTCTATAACAAACCCATCTCCCTCATGCCAGCCACTAATGCAGTCCTCAGGTCCTCCACTTTCTCCAACAATAAGCTCCTTCCCACCTTATGACCTTTACAGAGGCCATTTCCTCCCCCTACCTTGAATACCAGCTTCTGTGTCCTCATGGAAATATAACAGCACCTCCTCAGAGACCTTCCCAAATCCCCCTTTGAGTTCCTTTCCCGTTATCTCATAGCATTCTGTTCTTTCCCCTCACTTCAGATTCACACAATCACACTACATATATGTCTGGTTCCTTGTTTAACCCATCAGACTGTGGGCTCTGTGAAGGCATCTGGCACTTGGCAGGCATTTAGTAGATACATACTAGTTCAAAGGACAGTTCCCTGCCAAGCCCTGTGAGAACCCCCACCCCAGGGAACATTTGTTCCCCAGTAAAGGATATTCCACCATGGCTTGGACTCCATTCTTCCGGAAAATGACAATTCTCTGGACAGGGCCACAAGGATTACAGATAGTGTAAAGAACATCCTGCAAAAGCAAACACATGCCAAGTGAAGGGCATGGATAGGTCAGTTTGGCCTGGGAGAGGGGATTTGGAGAAAGGGAAAAAGGGAGGAAACTTCACAGAAGAGCCTAAAGAAATGACCACTGGTGCATACCGTGGTAATGGAATAGATGGGGTTCAGAATGGTAAAGAGAAGCACACTGTTTACACTCCGGGAGTCATCTGAGTCTCCAGGGCGGGAGATCTTCTGGCTGGTAGAGTAATTGACAAAAGCTGGATGACCGGCAATGTAGATTTGGTTGTCAGCTGCGTAGTTCACTGCGTTGCAAGCCCCCAACACATCTTCAAACTCAACCAGCGCTTGTCTCTTTTTAGGCATTACCACCACATAGCTAGCAAAAAGAACACACGTTTCAATCCTTTTAGAAGAATGGAGACGAGAAGGGAATGTCCTTCAATTTTCTGTGAACTGACTCCTCCATAGCCTCTGGACTCCTCTGAAACCCTGTCGCAATTTCCTGACCTGAACACCTTATGGTACCACAGACTAAAGACGTATAGCTAAGTCATCACCTCCTCTGGGAAGCCTTCTGGACCCCTCCCTTCGCACGAGCAAGACACTTCTCACAGACCCCTGGACTTTACCCTATCACAATGCTAATCACTCTGAGTGGGCAATTTTCTGGGAGGGGGAATCCAGGACAGTCTTGTTCACTACTGTATTCTCAGTACCTAGCACAAGCCAAATACTTGAAATTTATTGAAAGAATGCTGCCCAGAAACGATAAGGCAGAGAAGGGGACTAGCCAAAAGACCCTGGACCAAAATGGTGAAATCACTACTTCCAATCAGAAATCAGTGACATGTAAGGACACCAAGGAGCCAGCTTCTCTGAGAAACCTATACCCTGGCCTCTGAGTACCTGATGGGTCCAAACTCCTGCAAGGCCTCCACAAGGTCAGCTTCTACCACACCGTCAATCAGGCCCCTGATGTGGACAACTGGGGAGGCAGGGGTTTTGTGTGGGTCATCGTAGTTCTCCTAAGAAAAGAAGCAGAAACAAGACTTCATTTCCATCTGTACGAGATGGCAACCCACTGGCCTCCGTGCTGTTGGAAACCCAGACAGATAAGACAGTTGGTGTCGACCAAGAAGGATGCATAGGCCAGAATAGAGGTAACAGTTCAACCCAATCACCCCAAAAGGAATCTGGACCAGCAGAAGAGCAGTCCTGAGTGGATGGCCACTTGCCTATTGGCTCTTGCTGTAGCTTCTGAGGATGGGAAAATGGAGAGGGGACAAGTCTCAAATCTTACATTCCTCCAGGAACCTATCTCTTTTCCTGCTTGTCCACTCAATCAATGAAATATGGGGAAAGAGCGACTTAAAGGGGACACACTAGCAGGAAAGGTTCAAACAGGTGTCTGCTGCAGTCTGAACAAGGATATCCCTTTTGCACATGCCCCAGCATCTTTGCCCTTTCTCTGCTTGAGCAAGTCATCACCACCTAGCCAAACATGACAACCCTCCACCACTCACTCAGCCCCAGTCAGGGGAAAACAGCCTATGCCCCAAAAGCTGACCTCTTCTAGCCTTGAATCACTCTCTCATTAAAATCTGCTTTGGAAAGTATTGCCTAGGCTAGACTAAGGAAAACAGAGCAAGGAGGGTCTTTCAGAAAGAAGAGAAACTTCACCTATACTGTTAAAAACCAAGACAACTCCTTCTCAGGGAAGGTTATCTTTCCACCCACACAGAAAGAAGCTTCTGGGAATCAGGAGGAAAGTAACTTTCTCCTCTACCTCTCCTGGGCTCTGAGTCCAGCCTCCAGCCTGAAAATCATGCGCAGAAGCCGATTTCATTTCAGGAATGAACCACACACAAACCACAGGATGCACACTCCCCTGGTGGTTACCAGGTCCAGAGATGGAGTTCCACAGTCCTGAGCTCTAATCCCAGCCCTGCCCCTTACTAGGTATGTGACCTAATTTATCTCATCTCTCTTTGCCGTTTTCTCCTCTGTAAATCCGGAATCCTAATACCTCCCCTAACCTCACAAAGAGATATGTTAAGGATTCAATTAAGATGTCTTTAAAAATGTATGGAACAATGCCTGGCAAAGATTAAAATGCTAGTAAATCACTGCCACTAAAACGCCGGAAGGGGCTGAACAGGATTTCAAAAACTTGGAAGGGACTGGGCCCACACCCAGAAGTAACAACTGGTGGTCTTTGCGGAGCTGAATCCCTTCCAACATGGCCACATGACCAAGAAATATTTTGGTTTACCAAATTCTCCGTACCCAGTCAACCTCCGAAATGGTAAGCAAACCTGTGATGGCTCCAAAACTTGGCTCAACTCCCAAACGAGCCTTTCGCAAGTCTGTCTCACCGTTTTCAATGCCCACTAAAATGGGGGACCTATTCTGTTCTGAAATATTTTCTCAAAAAAACCCAATTTCTGTACAGAGAGTATAGAGATTAAACTGCGATCAGACGTTATTCCCTACTTCGGCGAGGACAAGGCCACCGCCCGCCCCCCAACCGCCCACGAGGCCTAGCGGGAGAACTGCGCCTGCGCGAGGGACCAGAGGGGGGGGGGAACGATAAAGGCAAAAAAACCCGGCCCAGCCGCGTGCCCGGCCCCCACATGCCCGCTCACGGCGCCTGCGCAGTATGCCCTGCGCAGCCAACCGCCCGCAGCGCAAGCTATTTCCTCCGCCCCCCCAACCCGGCTCTGGATAGCGCGCACGCGCAAACGCCTGTCCTTGCGCAA
>NW_007727084.1:70630-81400 GCF_000696425.1 Galeopterus variegatus | reverse complement strand
GCGTTGTCAGTCTTGAGCCGCTTAGGGGCCCGGCCGCCCTCACTGCCACCGCCGTAGTAGCGGCCACCGCCGCCTCTGCCGCCCGCCGCCGCCATCTTCACCATCGCTCCCGACCGCCTCCGCTGCTCGTCCGGTTGCTGCCTCTGCTCCAGCCGCCGACGCCGCTTCTCCGCCCGGGGCAGCAGCCTCCGCGACATGGCGGCGCAGAACCCGCCTCCCCCCGCCTCTCATTGGGGGAGGGACACGCCCGTCACCCGCCGCCCCCACCCGATAGGGGGAGCCACTGGTCCCGCCGCGGGGGGAGGGGAAGTCGATGCACGCCTTGCGTGCCTATTGGATACTGCCCACGCCGTTCTGCAGGAGGGCCCGCCCTCGTTTGTCTGAGACACTCCTTATAGGCAAGCGCCTTCTGCCAGTCATTCCGGCAACTCCGCCGCCTTAAAATAAACTCCATTTTGATAGGTCGGATTTCTGGCACTGGCTGAATTCCCGAGGAGCACCTGATAGGAGCGGGGCGCCAAGCCTTCTGAGAAGCCCTGCCTCCTTCCTGCTTTCATTGGCTTTCTCGATAATCCCTCAGACCGAAAGTCTTTAGTCCCCCGGTCACAACGATTACTTTCCCGCGCCGCTCCGCCGGGAGGCAAAGAAGCCCCTCCCTTTTATCCTCTCCCCAGTGGTGACTGCAGATGCCCATCTTCTACATCTCCACCTGATTGGCCAATTGAGAGTGGAAAACTATCCTTTCGCCAGGTTATAAGACACTGATAGTCTGATTGGGTGAAAAAGAGGAAACCCACTGCAGGGTAGGCTCTCTGGCGTAGTCTAGCAAAAGATTGGAGGCGAGGACGCATGCGCGAGTATGTTCTCCTGCTCCCATGGCGGGCAACCCTGTAAGAGAACTATGGCCTGAAGTACCCGGGGTATTTATTGAGTGATTGCTATGTGCAGCGCCGGAAGACTAGACTAAGACGGAAGGCAGCTTCCAGGGCAGCTCTGTCCCCGTCACTATACTTCATTCCTTTCCACCTCCAACCTACCCAATGCTGGAGGAATTTTTTAAAATTCAAAATCTGATCCTTTCCCTCATTTTAAAACCACTCACTGCTAAAATAAAACAAAACAAAACCACTCACTGTTGCTGTCTTCGGACCCTGCCCAGTTCACCAGCGTCATTTCACCACTTCACCTCTAAATTCAGTCACAATAACTCCTTTCAGGTTGCAGAGGTGGGAGACTCTTTTGCGCACCTTTTTTTTTTTTTTTCCTTTTTGTCTTTTTTCGTGACCGGTAACGGGATCGCAACCCTCGGTGTCGCGTCCGCACCCCGCTCAACCAGTGAGCGGACCTGTCTCTATATGGGATCCAAACCCTCGGCGGGAGCGCCGCCGCACTTCCAAGCGCCGCACTCTACCGAGTGTTTTGCGCACCTTTTGATCTCTGGCCGTGCATCCCCTTCCTCTTGGAATAGTTTCCTACTCTCCTGCAGGAGCTAAGGTCTAATTCTTCTTGTCCCTGCGGTCTCAGTTCATGGGTCAGCCCAGATCCCCAAGCTTCCACCCCCCCACCCTCTATAACTCAGGCCAATGGTTTTCACGTGACAGCCCTGATGACTCTGGGTCTTCACAGTCTGCAAAAGCCTGTCTCCTCCCTTGTATGGAAGTCCTGTGTGGGAAAGGGAGTGGTGGTCCTTGCCTTAGCCTTAGTGAGGGTGGCCCGCCTAACCAAGCACCCTGTACAGCACCTAGCACAGGGCAAGCGCTCTGCAAAAGAGTCGTTCTTGTGATCTATGCATCCGCTGGGCCTTCGCTCCTCGGGGTTGGAGCAAGACCACCCCAGATTGCACTGCAAAGAAAGCCCTCCCTCAGTCTCCAGGCTCTTGTGAAACGTAATAACAGGAACCTGGGGGCAGGATGGCCTCAGTTCCCGCGGGCAGGGGGCAGACTAGGGCTGACCCTGGATCCCGACCTGTGAGAGCTCTAACGTTATAGAGCTACCTGCAGGACAGCGCACTTAGCAAGGGTAGTGTCGGGATAACACGGGGGACGCCCTCAAAGGTGCGCCGGATCCTTTCCACCAAGATGAAAGAGGGTTCCCGAAGTAGGAGGTCTTCGTGGAAACTAACTTTGAAATGGAGTCAATGACACTAAAAGAGTGGGACAGACCTAGAGGGTCTGCCGTTATGGAAGACAGGGAAGTTTTGCGGGGGGAGTCTGATAGGGACGTAAATCAGCTCCCAGTCACACCAAGAATATTCGGAAACGCCTGCAGAATAGGGGCCAGCGCTATGTCTGAAACACGTGACCCATGCGACGACAGGAGGGCGGGGCAGGCCTCACTGAAGGGCGGGGTCTCGTGGTCCCGACGTCAGAAGAATGCGGTGGGGGGAGGGGAAGAGAGGGGGACCCTCCTTTCCCCGCCCGCGCGCCCGGTCCGGACGCCCCTCGCGCCGGCGCGCGCGGACGGAACGCGGCGGAACCGTCCCCGGCGCTGCACGTTCCAGACCGCTCGCCGTTTTCTGCACCCCCGCGCTCCCGGCCGCCGCCCCTCCCCCACCCCTTCCGCTCGGACAGCGGCCCCGGGCCGCGGGTGGCGCCTCCCACCAGTTCCCCCGCGCCCCTCCCCGACCCCTCGCCCCCAGCCCCTACCAGCTCGGCGGCGAGCCTGGCCGGCCGTCCCGCATCGAAAGGAGAGCCGACACTGGGAAGTTTTGGGGGAGGGAGGGGCGGGCCTTAAAGGGACCACGACCTCTTTTCATCCCGGAAAAAAAAAATGTGGGGGGAGCGGGGAGGTGGTGGGAGACCGAGAGTTGCTCAGCAGTTAAATGGAGGAAACCAGGCAAGAAAAGATTGGGAAGACCGCTGAGCCGCTGCATTCGGGCTCCACGTCCCTCTCCCCTAAAACCTACCCCAGCCCCCACCCCCTACCAGACAGAAAGTCGCGCGGTTGTTTGGGATTCGGGCGTCATGCCTCCTGGTCAGCCAAGTGTTGTGTCGCTTGAGGTGTACATTGTACAGATGGGGAAACGGGCTCAGGGGACGCAAGTGACTAACCCCAAATGCTACAGCTTGTAAGTGGCGGTTCTAGTTGTGGTTGTGCGGGTGGCAGGATGGAATGCAGGTTAAGAGCACGGGCTCTGGAGCCACATTCCTGGGGTTCAAATATGGAGGCTGCACTTACTAGCTCTGTGGCCTGGGGACAGTGGTTTAGTCTCTTGGGCCTTGTTTCCTCATCGATGGCAATGTTACCTTCGTCAGGGTGGTCATGAGTGCCAAGAAGGTCCGGAAATAGAGCGGATCTCAGAAATCTAACCCTGTTTCACAGATGAGGTAAAACAGGCCCAAAGAGTGGAAGGAACAGCTGGAAATTACCACAGCTGGGTAATTTTGTTTTCTGAAAGAAAAAGTCGCTCCCCTCCTTACCCCACAAGGCATAATCTGACCCTCCCTTCTAAACCTGAAGCTATTCCTTGCTCTGGCTGGTTAGCTCAGTTGGTTAGAGAGCCGTGTTATAATACCAAGGTTAAGGGTTCGGATCCCAGTACTGGCCAGCCGCCAAAAAAATAAAATGAACCTAAGGCCTATCCCTCTCCAGTTGCACAAACACTGGCTTTCCCTCCGTTTATCAAATGCCCAAAGCTCATTCCAGCTTCAGGGTATTTGCGTTAGCTGTTCCCTCTGCCTGGATGTTCTCCTCCCAGGTCTTCACTCCTTTCCGTCCAACAAGCCTTGAGGTCTTAATTCAAATGTCACTTCCTGATCACTCCAGCTTAGTTAGTCTCTTTACACAGTTATAATCATGGCTCGCCATTTATCTATCTCTTTTATTGCCATGTAAAACTGTCCAGTTTATTTGTTTCTGTTTCCTTATTAAAATCTGTGCTCTTCTAGGGCCAGAAGTAGGTATGTCTTAATCTGTCTAGTGGAATGCTTTACGTTCTTTTTTTTTTTTTTAAAAAAAAAGATGACCGGTACATGAAAAAAGACAAAAAGGAAATAAAAGATGACCGGTAAGGGGATCTTAACCCTTGACTTGGTGTTGTCAGCACCACGCTCACCCAGTGAGCAAACCGGCCATCCCTATATGGGATCCGAACCCGTGGCCTTGGTGTTATCAGCACCACACTCTACCGAGTGAGCCGCGGGCCAGTCCCTCAACAGACATTTATTGAACCAACAATATTTGGGGCATATGGAATAAAATGGTGAACAGTGAAAAATTCCAGCACTCCTAGAGGTGACATTCTACTGAAAGAGATGGACAAAAAACAAGATAAGTAAAACAGGCTGCCGGGTTCACTCAGTTGGTTAGAGCACCGCCTCGTAACACCAGGGTGGAGGGTTTGATTCACTTTACTGGCCAGCCACCAAGAAAATAGGAAAAACTGTGTGTTGGGTGGTGATAACTGCTACAAAGAAAAATAAAACAGGGAAGGAAGATGAGGAATGTAGAAAGCAGTTTGCTAAGCCTCACTGAGGTGACACTTGGTCAAAGATCTGAAGGAGGGGAGGGAAGGAGCCATGTGGATACTGGAGGAAGAGCATTCCAAGCAGAGGGGACAGCCAGTGCAAAGACGCTGAGGCGTAAAGATTCCTGGTATGTGCCAGGAGTTGGTAGGAAGCATGTGTGGCTGGAGCAGAGTGAGCGAGGGGACCAATGGTAAGCTATGTGGGCAGAGAGGAGAGGGGAGGGACAGACATGAGGGTCCTCACTGGCCACCAGGAGTAAGCTAAAAGCTTATACTCTAAGGTGGAACCAGAGCAGAGGAGGGTAATGATCTGAGTCAGGTGTTCCTAGGGTCCCTGTTGGCTGCACGATGTGAGTACGGGAACCACATTGTGGAGGTGAATGGGAGCAGGAAGACAGTGAGGAGGCTGATTCCATGGAGCAGTCTGGAAAATAGGGTGGATGGGGTCAGGGTGGGGGCCATGGAAGGGTTGAGGTGGGCCAGTCCTGTATCTATTTTGAAAGTATAGCCCATAGGATGGGCTGAGGGGTTAAAGCTCCCCATGACTCAAAACCCCTCCTGCAGGGCTCGTAGGGGCCAAGATTCCCATCTCCTTTTGCTGCTCTATCCACTATGAGATACTACATTAAAGAAAATCCCCTCTCACTCTCCCGTGGATGCAGGCCTGTCCCCTGGCCTCTCAGGACCAGTTGTCCACATTAGTGACCATCAGGGGTGTATTAGTATGTTTCTGTTGCTTATAGCAAAATACTTGAAACTGGGTGACTTACAAAGAAAACAAAATTTATTGCTTACACTTTCTGAGCCTGGGAAGTCCAAAGTCCCTCTAGTGGTGGCGACAGTGACCCAGAGGTCTCACATTGCAAGAAGGTGGAAGCAAAGAGAGCAGAGATGGACTCTCTCTTCTTTTAAAGCCCTCAGAACCACGCCTCTGATCACCATTATTAATCCATTCACTATAGCACGGTCCTACAATCTAATCACCTCTTCAAGGACCCACCTTTAAATTACTGTAATAGGATTTCCCATCCTTTTAACAGTCACAGTGGGGCCACGTTTCTAATACATAAAACCTGGTGGACAGAATTAAAGTTTCAGTGAGTTTTGGGGGGACATAATTCAATCCATTACAGGGGGCATGCATAATGGCCCTTAAACACCTGCGGCACCCCATCCAGGTGGGGATCCTCCAGCCCATATCCTTTTTTAAAAAACACTAAAGTTTCTTTTAATTAAAAAAAGTCTTGGGGCTGGCCTGTGGCTCACTCGGGAGAGTGCGGTGCTGATAACACCAAGGCCACGGGTTCGGATCCCATACAGGGATGGCCGGTTGGCTCACTGGCTGAGCGTGGTGCTGACAACACCAAGTCAAGGGTTAAGATCCCCTTACCGGTCATCTTTAAAAAAAAAAAAAAAAGTCTTAATTAGGTAATACATGAACATGGTGTAAAAATCAAACAGTATTAAGTAATTTATAGTGAACAGTGTCCCTCCTCTTCACCATTTCCCTCCCGAGGGCAACTGCTCCTACCAGTTTCCTGAGTGCCTTCCAGAGATATCCTAGACACATACTAGCAAATGCTTAAATATATACACCTTTTTCCAATTCCATACAAATGTTTCTGCTCTTTGAGTTTTTTTGAAGATAATTTCATATTTATTTATAAAGAGCTGTCCCATTTGGTTTTGCTCTGAAAAGTTTTATTAGATAATGTATAGAAACCAAAGCATTGCTTAAAAATTATAATAAGGGGCTGGACCTAATGAAAAATTGTAATAAACTCAGTTGATTAGACTGTGGTGCTAACACCAAGGTCCAGGGTTCGATCCTTGAACCCACCAGCTGCCAAGAATAAAACAAAAAAAATTGTAATAAAATACCCAGATATTCACCACCAGCTGAAGAAATAAAATATTAGCAGCACCTTTGGGGTCCCCTCCATGTAGCTCTTGAATTGCATCAAATCTCTGCACTCGAGAGGTAGCCACCATCCTGAATTTTGTCTTTTTATAATGTCCTTGCTTTTCTTTATGGCTTTATGTATCCCCAAACAATCTATTGTCTTTCCTGTTTGGGGCCATAATAAAAATGGAATACTATTGTTCGTATAATATTTTCAAGATTTATCCATGATGGTAAAAGTACCTCTTAGTTCACTCAATTTCATTGCTGTATAATATTCCATTGTATGTATCACAAACTGTTCTACTGATAGTGAGCATTTGGTGGGGAGGGTTCCTAATTATTTGGTTATAAGAAGAAAAAAATGCTGCCTTGACCATTCCCAGTGATGTCCTCTTGTGCCCATGTGCGAGAGAGTTTTCAGGGCACATAACTGGTAGGGAATTGCTGGGTCATATGCACATCTTTTTTCAACGTTACTGGGTGGGGCTGGCAAGTTAGCTCAGCTGGTTAGAGTGCAACCTTGTAACAATAAGTTCAAGGGTTTGGATCCCCATACCAGCCAGCTGCCAAACAAACGAAAACATTACTGGGTAATGCCAAATTATTCTCCAAAGTATCTGTACTGTATGTTCCCACCAGAAGTATGTGGTAGGTTCTCATTGGTTTTAATATCTGAATAGTTTTCCTCAGATGGATGTTCCATAATCTACCTTATAAGTGGCCATTGAGGTTGTACCCAGGCTTTTGCTACTGCAAATACTGCTGCAGTGACCAATCTGGTATATATACTATGTATTTGTAGGATAAATGCCTAGAAGTACTTTCTCAAAGTGTAAGTACAGTTTATTTCATTAATTACTGTTTATTATTACATTTATCATTTCCTTCTTTCTCTGGGTTTCTTCTGTTCTTTTTCAGAACTTCTTAAATTCAAAGCTTTTCTTCTTTTCCAGTGTAAACCTTTGAGGCTGTGAATTTTCCTCTCCATGCTGATTTAGCTGCATCAAACAGATTTAAACGTTTTGGAATTTCCATTCTAATTTCTCCCAAACAGATAGTGATTTTTACTTATCTTTTTGTTGTTGATTGCTAAAATAATTGCAAGTTGGTACACTTTACATTTTGAAAGATTTCACCAAATTACCCTCCATCAGCACTGCAACAATTTGAGTTCCTGGCATTACTGTATAAAGAAAATATTTTTTGCACTTTCTCAAAAAACACTACAAAATTTTTTACATTTTTCAATCTAAAAATGGTTTTAATTTTCACTTACTTTATAGTTATCTTATTGAAAGTGAGTCCAACGTGTGTGTGTGTATGTGTGTGTGTGTGTGTGTGTGTGTGTGTGTGTACACATGCCATAGGAATATCTGGAGGAAAAAACATTCCAGGCAGAAGGAACAGCAAATGCAAAAGCCCTGAAGTGAGAACTGAAGGAAGGCCAGCATAGCTAGGTAGAGCAAGCAATAGGGTGAGTGACAGCAGACAAGGTCAGAGAGGAGATGGGGGCAGGTTGTATGGGGTCTGATGGGACATGCTGAGAATGAGGACTTGAGCCTTTTCACATGAACCATGAGAGGGTTTAAAACCCGGAGAGACGAGATCAGATACTTTTAGATTAAAAAATAATATCTTTATTGGGATATAATTCACATAAAATAAAATTCACTCATTTAAAGTGTACAATTTGGTGGTTCTTAGTATACTCATAAAGTTAAGCAACCATCACCACTGTCTAATTCTAGAACATTTTTATCACTATATTAGTCCATTTTTGTTGCTTATAACAAAATACCTGAAACTGGGTGATTTATAAAGAAAAACGAAGTTTGTTGCTTATACTTTCTGAGCCTGGGAAGTCCAAAGTCCGTCTGGTGGTAGCAACAGTGACCCAGGGGTCTCACGTTGCAAGATGATGGAAGCAGAGAGAGTAGGGAGAGAGACCGATAGACTCCTCTCTTCTTTTAAAGCCCTCAGAACTATGCCCCTGACCACCATTTCTAATCCATTCACTATGTGGCACGGTCCTACAATCCAATCACCTCTTTAAGGCTCCACCTTTCAATTACCGTAATAGGATTTCCCACCCTCTTAACAGTCACAGTCGGGGCTAAGTTTCTTTTCTTTTTTTTTTTAAAGATGACCAGTAGGGGGATCTTAACCCTTGGCTTGGTGTTGTCGGCACCACGCTCAGCCAGTGAGCGAACCTGCCATCCCTATGTAGGATCCGAACCCGTGGCCTTGGTGATATCAGCACCGCACTCTCCCGAGTGAGCCACGGGCTGGCCCTGGGGGCTAAGTTTCTGATACATAAAACTTGGGAGACACAATTCAAGCTTCAGTGAGTTTTGGGGGAACATAATTCAATCCACTACACTCTCAAACTCTATACCCATTAGCAGTCACCTCCCCTCAGTCCCTGGCAATCACTAATCTACTTTCGGTCCCTATGTATTTGCCTGTTCTTGACATTTTTGTATAAATGGAATCATTTACTATGTGGCCTTTTGTGTCTGACTTCTTAGCATGTTTTCAACATTCACTCATCTTGTAGGATGCATCTGTAATTAATTCCTTTTTATGGCCAGATAGTATTCAACTGTATGGATATGCCACATTTTGTTTAGATATTCAACTGACCACTACTCCCCACTTCTCCACAGTTTTAGCTCTCAGTTCCCTGCCTCTCATGCTGCTTGTATTATCATTCTTGGTAATTTCCATATCCAGGTAAATGATCATTTGACCACTCTGGCCTCACTTCCCTGACTTCTTCTCCTCCAGTGATTTTGTCCTCCTCCCAATCCCTACCCCCAGGGGTCACACTTACACCTTGTCTCAATAACTTCAGCTTTTCCAGACTCAATTTTCATGCATCTCAATCTCTGCCTATCACCTGTCTTTCTAGTTCATTCCCTTCAGAACCTCACCTCCAATAACCCACTGGCCCTACCCTCTTCCCACCACCCCTCAACCCCCTCATGTCTTTGCATGGATTAAATTCCTCGGCCAACCATTATGATCACTCCCTTACCCACATTTTCTACTCACTTCCCCATCCTCCATACTCATCTGGCAAAAACCCAACCCTTGTTAAATCCGAGGCTCCACCTACTACATTCCCGCATCTGTGCAGCTGAATGTAGATGGAGAAAAATATTCACCCATGCTAACTGGTCTCACCTTGAATTCATGCTTTACTGACTTTGAGTGGACCCACAATGCTGCCCAGTGACTTTGTTTTATGTCCCTGGTCTCTTGACTCTCCCAGATGACATACATACCTTCTCAGACCTCCCACAGCTCCTTTCCCGTCTTCACTCCCAGCGGTGACCTTCCTGCTTTGAAAGCCACCCTCTCACCCCCTTCACCCTCCTCTTTGCATCTTCCTCTGCCCACTCTGCCTTCCCAACTCTGCTTCTGTTACAGGCAAGCAGCCCATCTGCTGGGGTTCTTTATTTCCTATGTATGCATAGTTTCATTTTTCTCTTCTACCATTCAAGAAATTGTTACCTGTGGACTTGGTCTCAGGACAGAAATGTGGTGGGTCCTGAAAGCAGAAATAGACCAGCCTTCTTTTTTTAAGCTTCTTCAGGCTCCAAGCAGAAATAGTTTCATGGTCTGTTGGGTCTCAGATTGAAAACTCAAATGCCGTCAGGGGCCAATGGGTAAAGCCAGCCCCGTAAAGGGAAATTTCTCAGTTGCATTACACAGTTGTGACACCTCCCTTTCTCCCTCCACTTTATTTAGGTATAACTGATACATAGAAAAACACATATTTAAAGTGTACAGTTTGGTGAGTTTTGGCTTTTGTATATGCCTGTGAAACCATCACCACAATCGAGGTAATGATCACAAGATAATGAATATATTCATCATCCCCAGAAGTTTCCTTGAGCCTCTTTATAAACCTTCTATCCCTCACTCCCCAACACAAATACACACCCCCAGACAACCTCTTACTGCTTTCTGTCACTATAGGTTAGTTTGCATTTCCCAGAATGAAATTATATAGTATGTACTCTTATGTCTGGCTTTTTTCATTCAACATAATTATTTTGAAATTCATACATGTTGTGGCCTATATCAATAACTCTTTTTAAAAATAAATTTCTCTGTACTATTTGTAAAGCTACACGACCACATCAGTTATCGGGCTCTTTTGCCTGCCCATAATCCTGCCGACTGGGCCAATTGTCCAGCTAGGGCTGGGTCTGGAGCTCATAGACCCCTCAAGCCCATTCACATACTGGGTCACAAACCCTTCATATGCCAGGCTGGGTCACCAGACCCCACACACACCAGGCTGGGTCTCCAGACCCCTTACCTGCAGGTCTATGAGATAGGTAACCAGCAAACAGGCCCTTGGAGGCTGCAGGTTGGAAAGGCATGGCCG
>NW_007727084.1:61325-70620 GCF_000696425.1 Galeopterus variegatus | reverse complement strand
TTTTTTTTTTTTAAAGATGACCGGTAAGGGGATCTTAACCCTTGACTTGGTGTTGTCAGCACCACGCTCACCCAGTGAGCAAACCGGCCATCCCTATATGGGATCCGAACCCGTGGCCTTGGTGTTATCAGCACCACACTCTACCGAGTGAGCCGCGGGCCAGTCCCTCAACAGACATTTATTGAACCAACAATATTTGGGGCATATGGAATAAAATGGTGAACAGTGAAAAATTCCAGCACTCCTAGAGGTGACATTCTACTGAAAGAGATGGACAAAAAACAAGATAAGTAAAACAGGCTGCCGGGTTCACTCAGTTGGTTAGAGCACCGCCTCGTAACACCAGGGTGGAGGGTTTGATTCACTTTACTGGCCAGCCACCAAGAAAATAGGAAAAACTGTGTGTTGGGTGGTGATAACTGCTACAAAGAAAAATAAAACAGGGAAGGAAGATGAGGAATGTAGAAAGCAGTTTGCTAAGCCTCACTGAGGTGACACTTGGTCAAAGATCTGAAGGAGGGGAGGGAAGGAGCCATGTGGATACTGGAGGAAGAGCATTCCAAGCAGAGGGGACAGCCAGTGCAAAGACGCTGAGGCGTAAAGATTCCTGGTATGTGCCAGGAGTTGGTAGGAAGCATGTGTGGCTGGAGCAGAGTGAGCGAGGGGACCAATGGTAAGCTATGTGGGCAGAGAGGAGAGGGGAGGGACAGACATGAGGGTCCTCACTGGCCACCAGGAGTAAGCTAAAAGCTTATACTCTAAGGTGGAACCAGAGCAGAGGAGGGTAATGATCTGAGTCAGGTGTTCCTAGGGTCCCTGTTGGCTGCACGATGTGAGTACGGGAACCACATTGTGGAGGTGAATGGGAGCAGGAAGACAGTGAGGAGGCTGATTCCATGGAGCAGTCTGGAAAATAGGGTGGATGGGGTCAGGGTGGGGGCCATGGAAGGGTTGAGGTGGGCCAGTCCTGTATCTATTTTGAAAGTATAGCCCATAGGATGGGCTGAGGGGTTAAAGCTCCCCATGACTCAAAACCCCTCCTGCAGGGCTCGTAGGGGCCAAGATTCCCATCTCCTTTTGCTGCTCTATCCACTATGAGATACTACATTAAAGAAAATCCCCTCTCACTCTCCCGTGGATGCAGGCCTGTCCCCTGGCCTCTCAGGACCAGTTGTCCACATTAGTGACCATCAGGGGTGTATTAGTATGTTTCTGTTGCTTATAGCAAAATACTTGAAACTGGGTGACTTACAAAGAAAACAAAATTTATTGCTTACACTTTCTGAGCCTGGGAAGTCCAAAGTCCCTCTAGTGGTGGCGACAGTGACCCAGAGGTCTCACATTGCAAGAAGGTGGAAGCAAAGAGAGCAGAGATGGACTCTCTCTTCTTTTAAAGCCCTCAGAACCACGCCTCTGATCACCATTATTAATCCATTCACTATAGCACGGTCCTACAATCTAATCACCTCTTCAAGGACCCACCTTTAAATTACTGTAATAGGATTTCCCATCCTTTTAACAGTCACAGTGGGGCCACGTTTCTAATACATAAAACCTGGTGGACAGAATTAAAGTTTCAGTGAGTTTTGGGGGGACATAATTCAATCCATTACAGGGGGCATGCATAATGGCCCTTAAACACCTGCGGCACCCCATCCAGGTGGGGATCCTCCAGCCCATATCCTTTTTTAAAAAACACTAAAGTTTCTTTTAATTAAAAAAAGTCTTGGGGCTGGCCTGTGGCTCACTCGGGAGAGTGCGGTGCTGATAACACCAAGGCCACGGGTTCGGATCCCATACAGGGATGGCCGGTTGGCTCACTGGCTGAGCGTGGTGCTGACAACACCAAGTCAAGGGTTAAGATCCCCTTACCGGTCATCTTTAAAAAAAAAAAAAAAAGTCTTAATTAGGTAATACATGAACATGGTGTAAAAATCAAACAGTATTAAGTAATTTATAGTGAACAGTGTCCCTCCTCTTCACCATTTCCCTCCCGAGGGCAACTGCTCCTACCAGTTTCCTGAGTGCCTTCCAGAGATATCCTAGACACATACTAGCAAATGCTTAAATATATACACCTTTTTCCAATTCCATACAAATGTTTCTGCTCTTTGAGTTTTTTTGAAGATAATTTCATATTTATTTATAAAGAGCTGTCCCATTTGGTTTTGCTCTGAAAAGTTTTATTAGATAATGTATAGAAACCAAAGCAAGGGTTTAGATCCCCCTTCCGGGCCTCTTTAAAAAAAAAAAAAAAAGTCTTAATTAGGTAATACATGAACATGGTGTAAAAATCAAACAGTATTAAGTAATTTATAGTGAACAGTGTCCCTCCTCTTCACCATTTCCCTCCCGAGGGCAACTGCTCCTACCAGTTTCCTGAGTGCCTTCCAGAGATATCCTAGACACATACTAGCAAATGCTTAAATATATACACCTTTTTCCAATTCCATACAAATGTTTCTGCTCTTTGAGTTTTTTTGAAGATAATTTCATATTTATTTATAAAGAGCTGTCCCATTTGGTTTTGCTCTGAAAAGTTTTATTAGATAATGTATAGAAACCAAAGCATTGCTTAAAAATTATAATAAGGGGCTGGACCTAATGAAAAATTGTAATAAACTCAGTTGATTAGACTGTGGTGCTAACACCAAGGTCCAGGGTTCGATCCTTGAACCCACCAGCTGCCAAGAATAAAACAAAAAAAATTGTAATAAAATACCCAGATATTCACCACCAGCTGAAGAAATAAAATATTAGCAGCACCTTTGGGGTCCCCTCCATGTAGCTCTTGAATTGCATCAAATCTCTGCACTCGAGAGGTAGCCACCATCCTGAATTTTGTCTTTTTATAATGTCCTTGCTTTTCTTTATGGCTTTATGTATCCCCAAACAATCTATTGTCTTTCCTGTTTGGGGCCATAATAAAAATGGAATACTATTGTTCGTATAATATTTTCAAGATTTATCCATGATGGTAAAAGTACCTCTTAGTTCACTCAATTTCATTGCTGTATAATATTCCATTGTATGTATCACAAACTGTTCTACTGATAGTGAGCATTTGGTGGGGAGGGTTCCTAATTATTTGGTTATAAGAAGAAAAAAATGCTGCCTTGACCATTCCCAGTGATGTCCTCTTGTGCCCATGTGCGAGAGAGTTTTCAGGGCACATAACTGGTAGGGAATTGCTGGGTCATATGCACATCTTTTTTCAACGTTACTGGGTGGGGCTGGCAAGTTAGCTCAGCTGGTTAGAGTGCAACCTTGTAACAATAAGTTCAAGGGTTTGGATCCCCATACCAGCCAGCTGCCAAACAAACGAAAACATTACTGGGTAATGCCAAATTATTCTCCAAAGTATCTGTACTGTATGTTCCCACCAGAAGTATGTGGTAGGTTCTCATTGGTTTTAATATCTGAATAGTTTTCCTCAGATGGATGTTCCATAATCTACCTTATAAGTGGCCATTGAGGTTGTACCCAGGCTTTTGCTACTGCAAATACTGCTGCAGTGACCAATCTGGTATATATACTATGTATTTGTAGGATAAATGCCTAGAAGTACTTTCTCAAAGTGTAAGTACAGTTTATTTCATTAATTACTGTTTATTATTACATTTATCATTTCCTTCTTTCTCTGGGTTTCTTCTGTTCTTTTTCAGAACTTCTTAAATTCAAAGCTTTTCTTCTTTTCCAGTGTAAACCTTTGAGGCTGTGAATTTTCCTCTCCATGCTGATTTAGCTGCATCAAACAGATTTAAACGTTTTGGAATTTCCATTCTAATTTCTCCCAAACAGATAGTGATTTTTACTTATCTTTTTGTTGTTGATTGCTAAAATAATTGCAAGTTGGTACACTTTACATTTTGAAAGATTTCACCAAATTACCCTCCATCAGCACTGCAACAATTTGAGTTCCTGGCATTACTGTATAAAGAAAATATTTTTTGCACTTTCTCAAAAAACACTACAAAATTTTTTACATTTTTCAATCTAAAAATGGTTTTAATTTTCACTTACTTTATAGTTATCTTATTGAAAGTGAGTCCAATGTGTGTGTGTGTGTGTGTGTGTGTGTGTGTGTACACATGCCATAGGAATATCTGGAGGAAAAAACATTCCAGGCAGAAGGAACAGCAAATGCAAAAGCCCTGAAGTGAGAACTGAAGGAAGGCCAGCATAGCTAGGTAGAGCAAGCAATAGGGTGAGTGACAGCAGACAAGGTCAGAGAGGAGATGGGGGCAGGTTGTATGGGGTCTGATGGGACATGCTGAGAATGAGGACTTGAGCCTTTTCACATGAACCATGAGAGGGTTTAAAACCCGGAGAGACGAGATCAGATACTTTTAGATTAAAAAATAATATCTTTATTGGGATATAATTCACATAAAATAAAATTCACTCATTTAAAGTGTACAATTTGGTGGTTCTTAGTATACTCATAAAGTTAAGCAACCATCACCACTGTCTAATTCTAGAACATTTTTATCACTATATTAGTCCATTTTTGTTGCTTATAACAAAATACCTGAAACTGGGTGATTTATAAAGAAAAACGAAGTTTGTTGCTTATACTTTCTGAGCCTGGGAAGTCCAAAGTCCGTCTGGTGGTAGCAACAGTGACCCAGGGGTCTCACGTTGCAAGATGATGGAAGCAGAGAGAGTAGGGAGAGAGACCGATAGACTCCTCTCTTCTTTTAAAGCCCTCAGAACTATGCCCCTGACCACCATTTCTAATCCATTCACTATGTGGCACGGTCCTACAATCCAATCACCTCTTTAAGGCTCCACCTTTCAATTACCGTAATAGGATTTCCCACCCTCTTAACAGTCACAGTCGGGGCTAAGTTTCTTTTCATTTTTTTTTTAAAGATGACCAGTAGGGGGATCTTAACCCTTGGCTTGGTGTTGTCGGCACCACGCTCAGCCAGTGAGCGAACCTGCCATCCCTATGTAGGATCCGAACCCGTGGCCTTGGTGATATCAGCACCGCACTCTCCCGAGTGAGCCACGGGCTGGCCCTGGGGGCTAAGTTTCTGATACATAAAACTTGGGAGACACAATTCAAGCTTCAGTGAGTTTTGGGGGAACATAATTCAATCCACTACACTCTCAAACTCTATACCCATTAGCAGTCACCTCCCCTCAGTCCCTGGCAATCACTAATCTACTTTCGGTCCCTATGTATTTGCCTGTTCTTGACATTTTTGTATAAATGGAATCATTTACTATGTGGCCTTTTGTGTCTGACTTCTTAGCATGTTTTCAACATTCACTCATCTTGTAGGATGCATCTGTAATTAATTCCTTTTTATGGCCAGATAGTATTCAACTGTATGGATATGCCACATTTTGTTTAGATATTCAACTGACCACTACTCCCCACTTCTCCACAGTTTTAGCTCTCAGTTCCCTGCCTCTCATGCTGCTTGTATTATCATTCTTGGTAATTTCCATATCCAGGTAAATGATCATTTGACCACTCTGGCCTCACTTCCCTGACTTCTTCTCCTCCAGTGATTTTGTCCTCCTCCCAATCCCTACCCCCAGGGGTCACACTTACACCTTGTCTCAATAACTTCAGCTTTTCCAGACTCAATTTTCATGCATCTCAATCTCTGCCTATCACCTGTCTTTCTAGTTCATTCCCTTCAGAACCTCACCTCCAATAACCCACTGGCCCTACCCTCTTCCCACCACCCCTCAACCCCCTCATGTCTTTGCATGGATTAAATTCCTCGGCCAACCATTATGATCACTCCCTTACCCACATTTTCTACTCACTTCCCCATCCTCCATACTCATCTGGCAAAAACCCAACCCTTGTTAAATCCGAGGCTCCACCTACTACATTCCCGCATCTGTGCAGCTGAATGTAGATGGAGAAAAATATTCACCCATGCTAACTGGTCTCACCTTGAATTCATGCTTTACTGACTTTGAGTGGACCCACAATGCTGCCCAGTGACTTTGTTTTATGTCCCTGGTCTCTTGACTCTCCCAGATGACATACATACCTTCTCAGACCTCCCACAGCTCCTTTCCCGTCTTCACTCCCAGCGGTGACCTTCCTGCTTTGAAAGCCACCCTCTCACCCCCTTCACCCTCCTCTTTGCATCTTCCTCTGCCCACTCTGCCTTCCCAACTCTGCTTCTGTTACAGGCAAGCAGCCCATCTGCTGGGGTTCTTTATTTCCTATGTATGCATAGTTTCATTTTTCTCTTCTACCATTCAAGAAATTGTTACCTGTGGACTTGGTCTCAGGACAGAAATGTGGTGGGTCCTGAAAGCAGAAATAGACATCTTTTTAGACTCTTACTCTATTTATAAAAGTTTAGGAAGATTTTTAAACAAAAATGGTGTCATATTCTATATTTTACTTTTTTCACTTAAGGTAGCATTACAATATTTCCATTTGACTACATTTTTTGTCAAGAATATGTTTAACCATAATCATACCTTTCTTTTTTTTTTTTTTTAAAGATGACCGGTAAGGGGATCTTAACCCTTGACTTGGTGTTGTCAGCACCACGCTCAGCCAGTGAGCGAACCGGCCATCCCTATATGGGATCCGAACCCGGGGCCTTGGTGTTATCAGCACCGCACTCTACCGAGTGAGCCACGGGCCGGTCCAACCAGCCTTCTTTTTTTAAGCTTCTTCAGGCTCCAAGCAGAAATAGTTTCATGGTCTGTTGGGTCTCAGATTGAAAACTCAAATGCCGTCAGGGGCCAATGGGTAAAGCCAGCCCCGTAAAGGGAAATTTCTCAGTTGCATTACACAGTTGTGACACCTCCCTTTCTCCCTCCACTTTATTTAGGTATAACTGATACATAGAAAAACACATATTTAAAGTGTACAGTTTGGTGAGTTTTGGCTTTTGTATATGCCTGTGAAACCATCACCACAATCGAGGTAATGATCACAAGATAATGAATATATTCATCATCCCCAGAAGTTTCCTTGAGCCTCTTTATAAACCTTCTATCCCTCACTCCCCAACACAAATACACACCCCCAGACAACCTCTTACTGCTTTCTGTCACTATAGGTTAGTTTGCATTTCCCAGAATGAAATTATATAGTATGTACTCTTATGTCTGGCTTTTTTCATTCAACATAATTATTTTGAAATTCATACATGTTGTGGCCTATATCAATAACTCTTTTTAAAAATAAATTTCTCTGTACTATTTGTAAAGCTACACGACCACATCAGTTATCGGGCTCTTTTGCCTGCCCATAATCCTGCCGACTGGGCCAATTGTCCAGCTAGGGCTGGGTCTGGAGCTCATAGACCCCTCAAGCCCATTCACATACTGGGTCACAAACCCTTCATATGCCAGGCTGGGTCACCAGACCCCACACACACCAGGCTGGGTCTCCAGACCCCTTACCTGCAGGTCTATGAGATAGGTAACCAGCAAACAGGCCCTTGGAGGCTGCAGGTTGGAAAGGCATGGCCGCAGGGGCCGTGGCCACCCCAGGGCAGTAAAACACCAGTCAAATCGAGGTGCAGCCCAGGCGCACTAACTCCGCCCACACGCAACCTATTCACAGCAAATGCTGGAAAAGATTGTAAACGTCTGAGGGGCCCTAACCATTTTCCTATATTTTCCCAACACTATCCCATTGCATGGATGTATAATTTATCAAATCACTTGTGGGTGGAAATTTGGTTTGTCTCCAGTTTTGGGCAATTACAAATAAAGGGGCTATGAACATTTGTGTACAAATTTTTGTGTGGACATATGTTGTATATACCTAGGAGTGGAATGGCTGGATCTTATGGTAGGTATATATTTAACTTTTTAAGAGACTGCCAAACTATTATCCAGAGTTGTTGTACCATGGAGACATTTAATAATAATAATAAACTGGTTAAAGTTCAGTCTTTATTTTAATTAATTAATTAATTAATTCAACAGATATTTATTAGGTCCTACTTTGTGCCAGGCCCTGTTCTAGGCACTGGGAATTCAACAGTGAAGAAGGCAGACAAAATTTCCACCCTTGTGGAGCTGATGCCCGACTTACATCCTCTCTGAGCACAGAGGATATGGGAGCCAGACACCCTAGGTTCAAACCCTGGCTCTGCTGCTTCCTAGATGTGTGGCCTTGAGCATGTCTCCTCTCAGAGTCTTACTCTGTAAGAAAGAGATGCTGATAATGCAATAGTTATGTCCTAGGGTGTGGCATGCACCCCACTAAGCATTAGCTATTATCTATGCTGGGAAGGGCCAGAGAATTAATAGGCGAAATATACAGTGCTTCTCAAACTTGATTGTGCAGCAAGTTATCAGGAGGGCCTGTTAAGATACAGATTAATGGGGAACTGTGGACAATTCAACAAGCCTAGGGTAGGGCCTAGGAATTTGCATTTTTTTTTCCTTTTTGTCTTTTTTCATGACCGGCAACGGATCGCAACCCTCAGTGTCCTGCCCGCACCTCGCTCAGCCAGTGAGCGGCCGGTCTGTGTGTGGGATCCAAACCCTCGGCGGGAGTGCCGCCACGCTCCCAAGCGGTGCACTGTAGCAGTGCGCCACCGGGCCGGCGGAATTTGCATTTTTGTGGTAAAATATATATAACAAAATTTACCATTTTGACCATTTTCAAGTGTGCAGTTCACTGGCAGTAAGTATGTTTATGTCATTGTGCTACCATCACCACCATCCATTTCCAGAACTTTTTCATCTTCCAAACTGAAACTTTGTGCCAATTAAACAATAACTTCCTATTCTCCCTCCCCCCAGCCCCTGGAAACCACCATTCTAGTTCCTGTTTCTATGAATTTGACTACTCTAGGTACCTCAGTGACTGGAATCAGGCAATATTTGTCCTTTCGTTACTGGCTTTTTTCACTTAGCTTATGTCTTCAAAGTTCTTCCATGTTGTAGCATGTGACAGCATTTTCTTCCTTTTTTCTTGTATTGTCTTTTTTTGGTGGCTGGCCTGTATGGGGAACCGAACCCTTGACCTTGGTGTTATAAGGCCATGCTCTAACCAACTGGCCCCCTCTTTGGTTTTTTTTTTTTTTTAATTCAACATATTTATTTAAACAGGAAACATTTTATTTCAGGAAGTGAAAAACCAGTGTCAGGGCCAGCCCGGTGGCGCACTGCGCTAGTGCGCCACTTGGGAAGCGCGGTGGCGCTCCCGCCGAGGGTTCGGATCCCACATACAGACCGGTTCCCGCTCACTGGCTGAGCGAGGCGCGGGGGCAACACCGAGGGTTGCGATCCCGTTGCCGGTCCCGGTCCGGTACGGGGGCAACACCGAGGGTTGCGATCCATT